>NC_143386.1:58203591-58508511 GCF_980474605.1 Leiobunum rupestre
TATTCACCCAAAAGGCTTGTTCTCTAAATACTTGTTCGCCCTAAAGATGCGTTCCCTAAATACTTATTCACCCAAAAGGCTTGTTCTCTAAATACTTGTTCGCCCAAAAGACGTGTTCTCTAAATACTTATTCACCCAAAAGACGAGTTCTCTAAATACTTGTTCGCCCAAAAGATTTGTTCTCTAAATACTTGTTCGCCCAAAAGAAAAGTTATCTAAATACTTGTTCGCCTAAAAGAAAAGTTATCTAAATACTTGTTCGCCCAAAAGAAAAGTTATCTAAATACTTATTCACCCAAAAGGCTTGTTCTCTAAATACTTGTTCGCCCTAAAGATGCGTTCCCTAAATACTTATTCACCCAAAAGGCTTGTTCTCTAAATACTTGTTCGCCCAAAAGACGTGTTCTCTAAATACTTATTCACCCAAAAGACGAGTTCTCTAAATACTTGTTCGCCCAAAAGGGAGCGTCCATAAATTACGTGAGGCATTTAGGGGAGGGAGGGGATCGAGCTGAATCTCACCCAATCTCACGCGGAGGAGAGGTGGGGTTTCGGCAATTATTACGTAATTTTTTTCTGCAAGAAACAGTGTAAAATTGCGATAAAACTGGGTTAAATTAAGTAATTCAACCACTGCACACCTTCATCAGCATGCCCTATGACCTCTATTGCCCAAGTGTACATGGTGATCAGAAAAAGAGATGCTGCAGTACATGCGGTATCTACTTTTCATCCATCACAAGAGCTGCAGAGCACCGGCGTGCGGTCCACAAAGCACCACCTGCACCGGCGCGCAAAGTGTGACCCTCACGGATTCTCACACGCCGAGTTACTGAGCTTCTGTGTGCAAGCGACAATGGTTTAAAGTGGCTAAATCAGAGCGAGGTTGAAGGAGCAGATGATTTTACTGAAAATCACATGGACTTGTTGTTTCCAGTAGTCACTCTTGAGACCACACATGAGTCCCCGTGAACTGAATTAGAATGGATATTCTTTTACGAATTTTAGTATTTCCTTAATACTTAAAATTTAAGTATTCCATTGTTCGATTTTCTCACTGTGATTCTAGACTACGTTTTGTCTAAAATACTAGTCTTAACTAGTCTTAAATACAAATAATTAAGCAAATTATGTTTTTTTAAATAAATCCAACGCAATCAAACACAGATTAACGTATTTACACTAAAAATACGCATTTTGAAAAATCTCACGTGATATTAGGAGGGAGGGAGGGAGGCGAGCCAAATCTCACGACATCTCACTAAGGGGGGAGCAGAGTCGAAAAATCACCAAAATCGCCTCACGTAATTAATGGACGCTCCCAAAGATGCGTTCCCTAAATACTTATTCAACCAAAGGGCTTGTTCTCTAAATACTTTTTCACCTAAAAGACTTGTTCTCTAAATACTTATTCACCCAAAAGGCTTGTTCTCTAAATACTTGTTCGCCCAAAAGAAAAGTTATCTAAAGACTTATTCATCCAAAAGACGTGTTCTCTAAATATTTGTTCGCCCAAAAGAAGCGTTCCCTAAATACTCGTTCGCCCCTTAGATGCGTTCCCTAAATACTCGTTCGCCTAAAAGACTTGTTCTCTAAATACTTGTTCGCCCAAAAGACTTGTTCTCTAAGTACTTGTTCGCCCAAAAGATTTGTTCTCTAAATACTTGTTCGCCAAAAAGATACGTTATCTAATTACTTGTCCGCACAAAAGACTTGTTCTCTAATTACTTGTTCGCCCAAAAGATTTATCTAAATACTTGTTCGCCCAAAAGAGGCGTTCTCTAAATACTTGTTCGCCCAAAAGATGCGTCTCCTAAATACTTGTTCGCCCAAAAGAGGCGTTCTCTAAATACTTGTTCGCCCAAAAGATGCGTCTCCTAAATACTCGTTCGCCTAAAAGACTTGTCCAAGAGACGCGTTCTCTAAATACTTGTTCGCCCAAAAGACTCGTTCTCTAAATACTTGTTCGCCCAAAAGACTCGTTCTCTAAATACTTGTTCGCCCAAAAGACTCGTTCTCTAAATACTTGTTCGCCCAAAAGACTCGTTCTCTAAATATTTGTTCGCCTAAAAGAAGAGTTCTCTAAACACTCCAGAAATCTGTTAACCCAAAAGACGAGTTCTTCCAAAAGTCGTTCATTCGCCCAACTTTCGCATCCACCAAACTGACTACGCCGAATTGTCGTATACCTGCCGAAAACGCCCAACAAGAGCCGCAACGACCCTATATCAATTCAATTATTAACACTCAAGAATTATGCTGACCAATTTAGCAAACCGTATCTAAGTACCTGATCTCGAACGCCGGTAACGGCATTCTTTTGTCTCCAGTCTACGTTTTTGGGTAGTTGATCATCCGGGACTGTCGCTTTGTATACGAAGGGCTCAGCCGCCTTCTTGACCTCTGGCTCAACCTTCTCCACACTCAACTCTCTCATGAATCCATTCATCAGCTTCGTAAACTCTTCGGACATCTACCGGAAGTCCATTATTACCACACGCGATACACTAGTATACCTGTAGTTCTGATGGTTAGGTTACCATATCGGAGTACTGGTTGACGCCCAGACTGTGCGAATGTTCATCCGCTTCTTCGTTGTGCGCGAAGACGCTAACAGCGTTCTCCAAGAATACCATCTTACGCATCAGTTCTTCCTCGGGTGTGTAGTTTTTCCCAAACCTTTCCTGAAGATTGGTATCAAATTATATCAGAAGTGTATAATATTACTCTTTATAGGAAAGTATCCACTTGCCTACCAAAATGAATCATATGCTTAAGCAGTTTATTAGGGCCCCTGCTGATCATTCCTTAGCCACAAACTCGCAGTCGTACCCTTTTAAACCCCCTGTATCCAATGGCTGATGCATAAAGGCCACGGGAGTGACGGGACTAACGTACGCCGAGAGAGTCACGGGACTTTCAAATCGGAACGACCCCGAAACCCCCCGCCTCTCCCCGTTTCCGAAACCCACAGACCTTCTGAAACTACCACATAGATCCCCCCTCCGAAATTCGCGGCGGAAAGAGAGAAAATTACGGGTGTATTGCGGGTTGGGACAAACACGGCCCAACTCTCAGGGGCGACAGATTTTGAGAAAATAGATAGTCGAACCACCTCAGTAACGAAGCGAAAGGCAGTCTCGGTTTCCCTCAGTTCCGCGGGTCGCTTTTTCCTCGCCGCCCCGCCATTGGCTTCGTGACAGACTAAGCACACATTCCTGAAAGCTCGGACGTACGACCAACGTACCAAGCGCTCCTTATAATATAGACTAGCCGAGAAGCGGGCCCTCAGCTAGTTGTGTGTTTCGAGGCACTCCACCCCAGTACGCCCCCCCCCCAACCCTTTTTCCCCATGGGATAATTTCCGTGCCACCCTTTTCCCCATAGTCGAACCACCCCAGTAAGGCCCTTCCTCCCCTTTTTCCCCATGTGCTAATTACCGGGGTACCCCCAGTACGGCCCTTCCTCCCCCTTTTTCCCATGTGATAATTACCGTGGTACCCACCTCCCCCCTTTTCCCATGTTATAATTACCGTGGTACCCACCTCCCCCTTTTCCCCATGTGATAATTACTGTGGTACCCACCTCCCCCCTTTTCCCATGTGATAATTACCGTGGTACCCACCTCCCCCTTTTTCCCATGTGATAATTACCGTGGTACCCATCTCCCCCTTTTTCCAATGTGATAATTACCGTGGTACCCACCTCCCCCTTTTCCCCATGTGATAATAACCGTGGTACCCACCTTCCCCTTTTGCCCATGTGATAATTACCGTGGTACCCACCTTCCCCTTTTTCCCATGTGATAATTTCCGTGGTACCCTTTTCCCCGCAAAAATAACTCAAACTCGCAGTCGTACCAAACCTGTACCCCTTTAAACCCCCGGTATCCAATGGCTGATGCATAAAGGCCACGGGACTAACGTACGCCGAGAGAGCCACGGGCTGCGTTCAACAACTATCAACGGAGAAAAACTAAAAATTGTTGTAACGAACAAAATATCGTCTGCTACCCCTCCTTTAACTTTGTGGAATGACGTCACTATAACGATAAGCAACGGAAAAACCATCTCGCTCAGCCGATGTTTCCGCTGAGTCTCCGAGGATCAACGTGACGTCAAAACCGGAAGTCAAAAAAACCGTTCAGCAAAAAACCGCTGACCGTTGAGCTCAGCGCTGAGCTTTTTTAGAGTTTTGAACGCAGCCACGGGACTTTCAAATCGGAACGACCCCGAAACCCCCCGCCCGAGCCTCCCACCTCCCCCGTATAGAAGCTCTAAGCCGAAACTCACAGTCCTTCTGAAACCAGTGTTGGGCATTTTCGTCAAAGAGCCGCTCACGCTCACGTCTTATTGAGCGGTAAAATTTTCGCTCCTCTCTTTCCGCTCTTTTTTGAGTGGTATAATTTTCGCTCCTCTCTTTCAGCTCTTTTTTGAGCGGTAAAATTTTCGCTCCTCTCTTTCCGCTCTTTTTTGAGCGGTATAATTTTCGCTCCTCTCTTTCAGCTCTTTTTTGAGCGGTATAATTTTCGCTCCTCTCTTTCCGCTCTTTTTTGAGCGGTATAATTTTCGCTCCTCTCTTTCCGCTCTTTTTTGAGCGGTATAATTTTCGCTCCTCTCTTTCAGCTCTTTTTTGAGCGGTATAATTTTCGCTCCTCTCTTTCCGCTCTTTTTGAGCGATAATAATTGCGCTCTTTTCTAGCATACAATTAACTTATGAAGCTTTAACTACATCTTCATCTACTTTCTACACACAATCCCTAGGTATGTAGGGGCAGTAGCGTATCTACCAGGAGGGCGAAAGGGGCCCCAGGTGCAAACTTATAAGAGCGGAGGGCGCGTTTTGAATGGTCGGTCGCAGATTATCACGTGTACATTTTTATTCCTTGTATTTCAGACTTTCAGTAAAGTCTTAAGTTTAATTTCAATGTTTATTACCAAAGCAAATAATATTTGTAGTTCATTTGCCATAATAATGAATTAATTCGTCAATTAATTAATTAATACTTGAAGTCATTCAAATTATTATTAATTAATTAATATTAATTGTATGAGAGGGGGCTAAGGTTTTGTCTTCCGCCCCGGGCGACCGTAAGTTTAGTTACGCCACTGTATAGCGATTGTCGTGTACTAGTTTCACGTATCGAAAACCCTCGTCGCCATTGCTAATTATTTTGAAATCGGACACCCAGAAGACAGAAGTTTAAGCGGAAATTTTTCGCTCCTCTCTTTCCGCTCTTTTTTGAGCGGTAAAATCGGCGCTACTCTCTTTCCGCTCTTTTTGAGCGGTAAAATTTTCGCTCCTCTCATTTTTGTTTTGCGCTCTTTTAAAAAGATATTTTACCGCTCATTTTCGCTCATAATAACAAATCCGCTCACAATGAGATGAGCGGTGCCCAACACTGTCTGAAACTACCTCATACGATCCCCCCCTCCTAAATTCACGGCGGAAACGGAGAGAAAATTTCGGGTGTATTGCGGGCTGGGACAAACACGGCCCAACTCTCAGGGGCGACAGATTTTGAGAAAATAGATAGTCGAACCATTCAACCACCTCAGTAACGCTGCGAAAGGCAGTCTCGGTTTCCCTCTGTGCCGCGGGTCACTTTTCCCTCGCCGCCCCGCCTTTGGCTTCGTGACAGACTAAGCAAACATTCCAGAAAGCTCGGACTACGACGACCAACGTACCAAGCGCTCCTTATAATATAGATAGATAGATAGATAGATGTACAAAATTTTCTTTAAAAACAAATTTTTATAACAGCAGTATGGGAAGATGAATATTTGACTTCTGATTATAGTAATTGCAGAAGTTTATCAACATAGGAGTATTCATCTGCCGTTTCGATTCATCAAATCCACTTGGAGGGCAAGTCAAACTTCGTCGGCGGCTAAGTCATTTGACAGATACCAATTTTCTTAATCAAAGAACAGTGGCTTAGCTAGGGCCGTCTTTGAGTTTAGTATAGTTATCTAACATCGATATATTTTTTATTGGTTTAAAATCTATAACGGGATGATGGGTTTTTTATTTATGTGGAATGTTACGTTTGGTTTGACCAATCTATATAGAATTACAGTATTAATTTATAGGGTAGACACCAAACCTATTAGTAATAGCATAAGCCTATCATAAGATCCCCATAAGCAAAGGTCCTGGTCAAATTTTTGACGATCACATACCCGTTATTAAGAGGTAGGTATTCAAAATCTGCACCTCCTAGTGGTTATGTTCTAAACTAGGCATTTCCTCAAATGAATTTCGCGCGTTGCATTATGCATGCGCAGAAGCCGTGCGCGAACGTTTTTAAACTTTAGAACCACGCGGGAGAAATCTCTGCCGCGAGCCCTTAGCACCGTAACCAAAAGTGGATATAAAACAGAAAGTCTGGGAGGAAAAGGGTTCGTTAGCTTTCTCAGTGGTTTCCTTCAAAAATGAGGAGCTGTGTCCCCTATACAATGATTAAGCCAATCAGGAACGACTCTGTTACGTTTGGCCTATGTCTCATGACGTCACGGTCAGAGGAAATAGTTCAGATGGGCGATGCTAGCTAACCTAGCGGTAAAACCAAGAAGCATTCCTTGGTAAAATTCCCGAAGACGTTGTCACGTTGGTTAATTTATTCCTTTTTCAAAAATTTTGGCTCAAGCTCGTAAGAAATATACACCAGAAGAGTTAGCTTTAAAGCCGAAAAGTAAATTTAGTCAGTGTAATTTATTTATAAAAGATTTGTATTCAATTGGTACTATACAAACCAGTGAAGATTTAAACCAAGGCTTAACTAAAATTCCAGTAGATAGGGATGTACAGACAAATTTTAGTATAGTAACATGGATTAAATAACCCTATAAGGTTATTTAATCAATGATAGTAATAACCAAGGTAATAATGCAGAATCGCAAACTGAGATTTGGGGTTCAATTGTATCTCAAGAAAAGGGGGATGAAATTAATTGTTTTACAACTAATAAACTTAAATGTGCTAAACGTAAATGTGAGCCAAATGAAGCTGCTAAGAAGACAAATTGTGATGAAGATTTGACACTGTTGAAGAAATAAAAAGTGGATAACTGCACCCCGATTAAATTACTAATTTTTAGTTGATAATGTCCCATGTCGCCTGTCGTGTATAATATTTTATATTGAAACTTTTCTCAATCACCGCTGGGACTTTTCGAATTATAGTTAAAAATGTTTCTTTAAATTTTAATCATTTTTCACAACTGAAGTAGTTTCTTTAATTGTTTTCCCTGGATTATTTCTACCAGATGAGAGGCGAAACTGATCCGATAACCATTTTTGTAACTGTTGACACATACGGCATTAGGGAATCATGTGCAATAAATAAACCTCCGTTGTTAATTCCCCTCAAAACTATTTTATTGAGGTTTTTTGCCAAGCTATCCAATGTACTACATTGGAGAGTTCATTTGCATATATTGGGTCATAAATTATAACTGGGTCAATTCCTTCTTCATTAAGTACTAAATTGTATACCCAATTATTCCATGCGTACAGAAATCCACTATCCTCCTCTTTCTTCAGAGTAATGCGAATGTAACAACTCGTGTTGAGAACACATATCTTCTAGTAGTTCTTTTAAAGTTCCATTGTTTTTAAATTCGTTAAACACTTTAAGCCGCACACCCCATTCAAACAAAACAAAAATGTTTTAATCAATTATCTACCTAAGCCTTGCCAAACATGTGAATTTTCACAAAGAGCAGACGCACCAAATCCAGCCCAAAGACTATATAATCAGGTGGATAAGGAACTGAAGAAGAACTATAATATATCAGCCGATTTACGCAGGTACATGCGAGTAAAGCGCCATTTGTAATGCTCCGCCAAAGGGGGTAGGCACAAACTAGGGGCATGCTTGGGGGATCCTCATTTTTGATGGAACAGGGCTACCGGTCCTCCCAGACTTTCTGTTTTATATCCACTTTTGCCGTAACCAAAGCTTATTCACAATTTGATCACATTAAAACTTAAAAATTAACACTTATCGTTGCAAAATGATTCATCAGAACCAAAATCTGGCTTTTAGAAATAAAATAACTTGTTTCTGAAGGTATTAATTTTTTTAATTTGAGATTTAGACGCGTTTTGTGTGGTATTTATCAACCCGAACGTGGTTGCTCTAACAAGTAAGATCATATTTTAGATGTAGAAATTTTGACAAAGAAGATGTCGCTACGGCCCGATCGTCGTACGTTAGTTTTCTTATCTTAACACGAGCCGCTATGGTAGACCTTTGCTTATGGGGACCTTATGATAGGCTTATGGTAATAGTGATATTGTCTTTAAGTAAACTTAAGGAATTTTGAATTTTGTTAATTGCTTTGAAAAATAGATTTGAAATTAGCTTGGCTGAAAACATTGCCCACATCTTCCTATATATTTAGTTCACCAGGGCCCACGTGACAAAGCCGCCGACTTCCATTATTCAGAGATAATGACCAGTAGCGGCGCCAGGATTTTTGGGAGGTAGGCCAAAAGCAAGTGGGGAAATTTGGGGTAAAATGGGTACGCGACGAAACAATTAGAATTAATTATGAATTTAAACATTACTAAAACCAGAATTTTTTGTGTACCGATAGCACTTAACAAATGAGTGGTTATTTACTTATTTCTACGACTGAATTCCAGTCTATCAATTTACATTCATTCCTTCGATACTTCGCATGTACATTCCTTACATCAGAACTTACAACTTTACGAAAATGAATGTACGTAGGTACACTAACAATGTAAGTAAAATAAGTTTAAGAACCATTTATTTGTAAAGATAAAATTAAAGATACAATTTGGATATAGTAGCGCTTAAAGGCCCCTTAAGATGACCTTTGGAGGCCCTATCAAAATTTCAAGTAGGCCCAGGCCTACCTCGGCCTGTTTCTGGCGCCGCTACTGATAATGACGCGCCTGTTAAGACCCGAAATTAGTTGTCACTAAACGTTTTTTTTTTACTGTTTTTAAAAATTATCTTTTACTGCGTATTTTAAGTTGTGAATTTTAACTTAATTGTTATTTAATATCTGATACTCAAGAAGCCAAAAATATTACTTTTATTAGTAATTTATTTAAGGATAGAAACGAATAAAGTTGGTTGCAACCACAAGCCTGACCCCTCGCCTGACCCCCTTTTATTCGCCGTACACTTAATTTTTGATTTGAAGAGAATCTGATCAACGCCGTTCAAAAATACACTCCTACCTTGATATTTTATTTTAAAGAAATAGTTTATAACCTAAAACGGATTGTAAAATTAGCTAGGAGGATTGTGGAAATCCCTTTATGCCACGCGCCCCGTACTAACTATTTCCGTTAACCGCAAGTTCTCAACAAGTAATAAACCCTTTTAACCATTGGGGAGATAACTTGTAAACTCAATGCAAAAGTAGAGGTGTTCCGAGTTTTCACCCAATGCCACAAGTAACCTGGGATCGAACCCGGCTCTTCTTGCTGCGAGGCGAAAGTTCCATCCACTCCATCACCAGGGTTGGACATAAGGCACTAGTCATGGCATTTGACTACTAAAATAAATGCTCTGACTACTAAAAATAATCGAAATCTGGGGGCTCACTAGTCAATTTGACTAGTCAAAAATTTACCTAAATATTCATAAATAATGGCGAATATGGCGTATCATAAATTCATCATTCATCAATACCATTTATTTAAAAACAATTGTGATCGGCCGAAGTGATAATAAATTCCTATTTTAATTCTGACGTTTAAAACAAAATGTTGGCTGTCCTTCTTGTTTTTTACCCCCATTTTTACCCCCACTAGTCAGTGACGACTAAAATAAATATCCTGATGTCCAACAGTTTACACTTCTTTACGTAAGATTTAAATTTTAGGAATTTCCTCTACAACAAACCACTGAGAAGGCCGAAAATGTTCAAAAACATAAGAGGGTGCCGAGGGGCTAACCACTTAAAAATATGGTGTGAAACTAGCGACCAATCGAAATAAATATTATGGAAATCTAGAAATCCAAAATAAATATAGGAAATAAAAAAAATTCGGAAAAATATTAGAAATCTCTTTAAATCCGTAGAAATACTTGAAATACGAATAAATAATTTTTACAAGAAATTTCGGAAATATTAAAAAAAATAATAGAAATATTTGAGAAATATCAGAAATATTTGAGAAATATCAGAAATATTTGAGAAATATCGGAAATATTTGAGAAATATCGGAAATATTTGAGAAATATCGGAAATATTTGAGAAACATAATAAATATTTGAGAAATATCGGAAATATTTGAGAAATATCGGAAATATTTGAGAAATATCGGAAATATTTGAGAAATATCAGAAATATTTGAGAAATATCAGAAATATTTGAGAAATATCGGAAATATTTGAGAAATATCGGAAATATTTGAGAAATATCGGAAATATTTGAGAAATATCGGAAATATTTGAGAAATATCGGAAATATTTGAGAAACATAATAAATATTTGAGAAATATCGGAAATATTTTAAAATAATCAGAAATATTTGAGAAATATCGGAAATATTTTAAAATAATCAGAAATATTTGAGAAATATCGGAAATATTTTAAAATAATCAGAAATATTTGAGAAATATCGGAAATATTTGAGAAATATCGGAAATATTTGAGAAATATCGGAAATATTTTAAAATAATCAGAAATATTTGAGAAACATCGGAAAATGTTAGAAATATCGGAAATATTTTAAAATAATCAGAAATATTTGAGAAATATCGGAAATATTTTAAAATAATCAGAAATATTTGAGAAATATCGGAAATATTTTAAAATAATCATAAATATTTTAGAAATATCGGAAATATTTTAAAATAATCAGAAATATTTGAGAAACATCGGAAATATTTGAGAAATATCGGAAATATTTGAGAAATATCGGAAATATTTGAGAAATATCGGAAATATTTGAGAAATATCGGAAATATTTTAAAATAATCAGAAATATTTGAGAAATATCGGAAATATTTTAAAATAATCAGAAATATTTCAGAAATATCGGAAATATTTGTAAATCAGAAATCTGGAGGACATTATTTTCCAAAGTAGCTAGACTTTTTGGGGTCAACAGAAATACTAGAGGTCATATTCCCTTAAAAGCTGAAAACTCACTTTGTACGCTTCCCAGTTGCGATGCCATTTACAGTTAATTAAGGGTAAGAAGGTTAATCCGAACAGAAGTAATAGCTTCATTAATTAAATATTTTACAACTCTATTATTAATACGTAATACCTCAAAGCTACTTGAACAAAACTAAATGGCCAGAAAATCAATTTTTCGAAGCTTTTTAAACGTTCTATGACGCAGACAAAAGCGTGTTTCCACCTAAATTCGTAGTTAATTATTCAGAAAAGTGCCATGGTCAGCGATTTATAATAATACGCGAAAGATTTTGAAATATCGCGAAACGTTTAGCAAAATTTTATTATTTTCGTTTTTGCTAAATATTTTCCAAGGGGTTATTAATTTAGCCAAGTTTGCAGTTTTTCGCGTTCGTAATCATTTTGTAAAACCTTTCGTGGTGTATCAATTTGTCAATCGCGTAACAACAGCTAACGCGTTCTTTAATTGTTTACGAATTAAATTATGTAGCAATACTTCGAAAGTTTCCGTCCGTATCTGGATTCAAATTTTAAAACCGGCGTTGTTACTTCTTGACCTTAGTATCCACCGAGGATTTCAAGAAGCGATATTCTTCAAGTACAAATCTATGAACCCTTTCAAAAACCATTTGCCAATACATTTCACATTATCAAGATGAAATATGAGTATTACAACGATAAAAATAAAGCAATTTTTGTTATTCGTCGAAGGGTGCTCGCTGTTAGAGGACCAGTAGCTCTGGAAACGGGGAATACGAAAGCAGTGTCTGTATGATGTCGAAGTTCTTTCTCCTTTTACTCGTAACGGGGGTGTTCTGCCAGTCGGACATCGATAAAGAAGTCAACGAACAATGGGAAAAGTTCAAAGTTAGTACGCAAATTAGGATCCCGTTGGTGCAACTACGTTAAATAATCATTACTTCTATCGCAGGCAACTTACGTGGGAAGTGGCGAACCGTCTGACGAGGAAGATAGAAAATTGATTTTCAAGGAGAATCTTTTGAACGTGATGGAAAACAACGAAGAAGCCAAAGTGGGTAAGAAGTCCTACTGGCTGTCCATCAATGAATTCTCAGCTTTGGTAAGTGCCGATGAACCTTCAATTGGCAAACTTTTATTAACGCTGGAAATTTATTCCAACAGACCCACAGGGAATTTATGACGAAAATGACCGGTTTGAATTTACCTAAAGGATACCTCGAAAAACAAAAGGCAACAGTCGCGGCCGCAGAACCCACTAAGAAGATAAGACTGCCGAGAGAGTTCAATTGGAGGGCTATGAATGTCGTGACGCCAGTTAAAAACCAAGTAAACAATCACTAAAAGCGGGAAATTATAACCGCGTACACTTGGAATGTCCAAGACTTCATTGCCATAGTGCCGCGAATGTGTCTGGAGAAACCGGGCGGGACTTAAAGTACGTCGAAAGTAAGGCGTCACACGAATTTTCAAATTCATTGACTAAGAAACCGCCGCCGCAAAATAAAAATGGAAGACGTTCACTCGGAAAATAAACTTACCTGAAAACTAATTTAAGAGACCCCGATTGGTTGGATCACTGAAGTTCTTGGAGAATGTATAATGTTCTTTATGAAACTGCTCTAGTTACGCGTAAAATCACCTATTTAGGTGGTTAAAAATAAGCAAATGAGGTAAACGACCCAAGGCTTAGTGTTGAATCGGAGCTGAGTACCATGGCGCGAGCGAAGTTCTCGACAGTTAACCACACCGTTTCTATGGAATCATCAGGCCCACTAAAGTCTTCCTTAATAATAATAATAATAATAATGTATAATTTCCTGCGAAAATTGATAACTCTTGTTTTTCCATCATAACGTTATTACATTTTCAGGGCCAATGCGGTGCTTGTTGGGCTTTCGCGGCAATTGGCGCTTTGGAAAGTATGTGGGCGAAGAAGACCAAACGCTTGCTGACCCTGAGCGAACAGAATCTGGTGGACTGTTCTTCCAGTTTCGGAAATCAGGCTTGCAACGGTGGATACCCCGAATGGGGCTTCGACTACATTATCAGTAATGGTGGAATTAACGACGACAGTTGCTATCCCTACACCGGTTCCGTAAGTACCAAACAAAATACGCGCTTCAGGGTAAAGTTCATTCATTTGAATGAATCAATAGGAGGACACGTGCGCTAGCGACGACTACTGCAACGCCGCTAATATGACGTCCTACAAGAAGGTTCCATACGGCAAAGAGGAAGAGTTGGTCAAATTCTTGTACGAAATGGGACCAGTTTCCGTTTGCATAGACGCGGGTCAACCAGATTTCCAGTTGTATAGCGGTGGAGTATACGACAATCACGAATGCACGGACCAGGTCAACCACGCCGTTCTGTTAGTTGGCTACGGCGTTGAACAAGGAAAACACTATTGGTTGATCAAAAACAGGTTGGATCTGATTTTCTGAATTACCTTTTCTTAAAATTCCTTAACACCATTAATTTATTCAAATACGACCATGAATATAGATAATAATCAGCTAGACTAATACATTAATCGTCGTACTTCGATGTGGCTGTCGTAGACAGTGCTTCCAATTCGGAAAATTTTAAATTCCCTTTGTCTGTTTAAGATAACCTTAAAATTTCCTTTTTTCCATATTTATTCCCTTCTATTTTAGCAACAAGTTCAAAATGAATACTTAAAATATTTTCCATAATCCAATGCGATGAACTTCCCTACAAGTGGAAGCACTGGTCGTAGAGGCCGGAGGTGTTGCGTGATAATAGCCAACGATCTGTAGCTAGACTGAATAGTTGATTTTATAAAATGTCTTTACGCTTGTCCAGCTTGTTGAAATGGTGCCCTGGGATAGTTCAGCCAATGCCTAAGAATGAGTTCATAAACTCTTTAGTGGGAGAGAAAACGGATCCACAGCTGAAGCGGGGAGGCAACATTTCAACAAGATGGCCAAGGTTATTTTATAAAAAGAACTATTGCCATTGGCATAAGTGGATCATCCTCTCTAAGTAGACAAAACGCTATGCTACCTATGACTAGCGTCTTTGTCGGGGTCGGTCTGCCAGCCCGTTACAACCACCCTATACTGTGTATCACCTCAACTTCACTCTGAATTTATACTGCCGAATCTAACGTTTCTTACATCTCTTATGGTACGTTTCACGTCTGAAACGTGTCTCGAGGGCCCGAGATAGATAAATTTTGGGGGTTGGCTCCTCGAATTTTTCCCCCCAAAAAACCTGTACCATATTTGTTCAAGGTCAAATTCAGATCCTAGGGTAGAGTTTTGTTCAATAAACGCCCCTTTAGTTGCCGTCTTGACCACTCGGTGGCGCCTGCGCCGAAATATTAAAAAAAATTAACTCTGGAGTTTGCTACTTTGCTCTCTATACAAGCTCTGACGTCACGAAACCCAGACTAAGATACCCGACCGAAACCCGGAATTTTTTTACTTAGAGAGACTGAGAGAATGATCCAATTATGCGGTTATGCCATTGGTTATTCTATGGCCGTGAATGGTTTAGCCAGATCTAAATTTGTTGGTGTAAAAAACAATTCACGTCGACACCATATAATATCTTGCGAAATAATTATGCATTAGACAACAAAAATTAAACCAGTAGCTTCACCCAAAATTTGCCTCGTGTATTACTCCGCCATACTATGTAAAATGTTAAAACTCTACGCGTATTTGCTTATTT
This sequence comes from Leiobunum rupestre, assembly GCF_980474605.1. Classification (NCBI taxonomy): domain Eukaryota; kingdom Metazoa; phylum Arthropoda; class Arachnida; order Opiliones; family Sclerosomatidae; genus Leiobunum; species Leiobunum rupestre. The sequence goes on from NC_143386.1 coordinate 58,218,406, forward strand.
ATTACCAAATTAATAATAGTTTTAGAAGGTTAGTATATGACGTATTTCCTCCGTATTGAAATTCTGAATAGGAAGACGAAGCTAAATGATAAACTTATAATAACACTGATTCTGGGTTTCTTTATTCAGCTGGGGCACTACCTGGGGTGAAAGAGGATTTATCAAGATGGCCAGAACTGGTAAAAACTTTTGCGGAATTGCTTCTGTTGCCAGCGTACCACTTCCTTGAAAACCCTTCATTTCGTCAGCCTAAAAACGTTTTGGATGTCGTTTAAAAATAAGTAACATGTCTTATCATTAAGAAAAAGATCTTTGCACAAATAAAAATAATTTTTTATTATTATAACATTGGACAATTCTTATTTATTTTTACAAGTTTAATTGGCGGCGGGACTTCCGGTCACGATGGGGTAGCTAGCCATCGTGGTAACTCCGCATCGATTTCCACCTAGGTTGAAACATTTCGGTATAAATCCTGTTGCTCTATAAGAACAGTTAATACGGTGTAAGCGCTTACCTCGGAACATCTTGAAGAAGCCTTTTTCGCCCCAAGTTGCGCCCCAACTAGTTAAATTATATAATCGAAATTAACTTAAGACAAAAAGAGCGACCCTATCCTAATCTTCACCTGTTCTTAATAAGATAATATGGTTTGCCATTCTCTTGACCATATCCAACGGCAAGGACAGCGTGGTTGACCTTGGTGGTACACGTTGGGCTGTCGTAGACGCCATTCTTGTACAACTGGAAGTCTCTTTGTCCGGCGTCCATGCCGATAGCTACGGGTCCAATGGTGGCTAAAGCGTTGATCAGTTTGTTCTCGTGTTTGGGAAGTTCCTTGTAGTCCAAGATGGTAGCCGTGTTGCAACTCTCAGTGTATCGACATTCGGCGTCCTTCATTTCGTAAGGGTAGCAAGTATCGCTGTCAATACCGGCGTTCTTGATAATGTACCTGTAAGCGTTACTCGGGTTTCCTCCGTTGCAACCAAAGTTAACTAAACGCCAATGCGGTTAGAACCTTTCCCAATTATTTATCGAGATAAGTGTGGTCTTACAGTAGTTACGAGCGGCGCAGTCAACCAGATTCTGTTCGCTCAAAGTTACCCGTTTGTTTTGGTAGATGGCCATATGAGATTCGATAGCTCCTGTAGCGAGAACGTATTTGAAATTACCCGTCAACTTCGTATAAATAATATCACAAGTATCGTAATAAACAAAAGTATGACACGGTATATTATCCCAACAACATTAGCCAATAACAACATAAATCATAACGTAGCTAAACATTAGGTGGTTTTTTTTTCGCTTGTCCGAGGACAAAAAGTGTAAACTTTTTACCCTAAAACGTTTTATTCGCCTGTTCTCGGGGTAAGATATACCCTGTCCCGAATTTTGTTCGCTTGTTCCAGAGCTCCAAGGTTACACTTTTTGCTCTTCCTCGAAAGGAGGTGTAGAGGGAGTAATCTAGCTTTGTCGTCTGCTTAAACGAAAACATGACTCGTGTAGACCTCTTCACATGAGGTAACCTTTTTGTAAATAACCTTTAACCTTTAACTACTCCCTTCTTACTCCAACTCGTTTTTTTCGTCAAGACAGAATTGAAGTAAAATGACGTCTTATGACTACACTTTTTAACCTGCTCAAAAAAACCAGAACAGGCGAAAAAAAACCACCTATTGACAACTCTCCGCCGCCAAACTTTTTCTTCCTGAAGCAACCAAGGCTTACCGAAAATTTAACAGCTTTCAAAAATAAAAACAACTCTTCTTTTAACAAAAAAAAAGGGAATTATCGAATTGGAGAATAAAATTGAGTATTATAAATACTCGCTCCGTTTCTGAATGTATAGTTATTTTCGTATTTTAGACCTGAACGCTTTTTGCCTCATCTTTATTGTCATCAAACTAATCTGGCCATGATTCTGATAACATAGACAGTAAGGAGTGTGGAATTTCCTGTTCCTTAATTGTTGATTAACTTATAACGTACAGTGTGAAACTTATGACTATTATGATACTTATGTTAGTATTGGTAAAAAGGTTCTTGCCTGTAGTGGCAAAGGCCCAGCATGATCCGCAAGATTTCTAAAATTTATCTTCATTTAATTCACTGACAAGGAGACGACCAGAGGTGTAACCCACCGATTTTGTTTAAACTCGGGGATTTAGTAGACCTTAACGTCACTTGAAAATTGACAAAGGGAAAAGTTTCAATGGGTTATAGTTTTTCCATGGCAACCGAAAATGTTTTTGACAACAAAAAATGAACCTTTCTCAATGTAATTTAACATGGGAAAATCAAAGGTTGGTATAATTATTTAAACAATTTAGTCGAAGGTAATTGAGTTTATCCAATTTAATTGACTTTGTCCAACTTAATTGACTTTATCCAATTTAATTGACTTTGTCCAACTTAATTGACTTTGTCCAATTTAATTGAGTTTGTCCAATTTAATTGACTTTGTCCAACTTAATTTACTTTGTCCAACTTAATTTACTTTGTCCAACTTAATTTACTTTGTCCAATTTAATTGGGTTTGTCCAATTTAATTGACTTTGTCTAACTTAATTTACTTTGTCCAACTTAATTGACTTTGTCCAACTTAATTGACTTTGTCCAACTTAATTGACTTTGTCCAACTTAATTGACTTTGTCCAACTTAATTGACTTTGTCCAACTTAATTGACTTTGTCCAACTTAATTGACTTTGTCCAACTTAATTGACTTTGTCCAACTTAATTGGGTTGTTACCATATAATTGGGTTTGTCCAATTTAATTGGGTTTGTCCAATTTAATTGGGTTTGTCCAATTTAATTGGGTTTGTCCAATTTAATTGGGTTTGTCCAATTTAATTGGGTTTGTCCAATTTAATTGGGTTTGTCCAATTTAATTGGGTTTGTCCAATTTAATTGGGTTTGTCCAATTTAATTGGGTTTGTCCAATTTAATTGGGTTTGTCCAATTTAATTGGGTTTGTCCAATTTAATTGGGTTTGTCCAATTTAATTGGGTTTGTCCAATTTAATTGGGTTTGTCCAATTTAATTGGGTTTGTCCCATATAATTGAGTTTCTCGAATTTAGTCAAATTTAACTCAATAAACTTGGATTTAACAAATTTTAATATAATTTAATTTACACATTTCCTGAATCTTACCTTAATTTACTGGCATTTTCTATAATTAGTTCTCATTTACCGAAAAGGGGGTAATTAACCCAAAAAGTAGTCTAATTTACCCAAAAATTCTCAAATTTACTCAATATTATATTTTTTTAATATTTGATTTTTTTTCAATTTTACAATTTTGATTATCAAATATTAAATTACACAGAGAAAGGTTAATTTTTGTTTTCAAAAACATTTTCGGTTGTCATGGCAAAACTATATCCCATTGAAACGTTTCCCTTTGGCAATTTTCAAGTGACGTTATGGTCTACTAAGTCCCCGAGTTTAAACCAAATCAGTGGTTTACACCTCGGATCGTCTGCGTGTTAATGTTTAGAATTAATAAACCCTGGAACCCAGAAAACCTCGTACCTGGTTTTTAACAACGCAGTAACTGCTCCAATCGACGCTGTCTGGAATATCTCTCAACACCACGTCGGACTCCAAAACTTGATGGGTGGTGTTAGTCTCTTCGTAACGCAAGCCCAAGAATTGCGCTCTGAATTCTTCAGGGGACTGAAGATGGATCAATTATTTATTTCGAAAGGCCCTCGTGAAGTTTCGATGGCGTACCAAATCGGAATACTCGTTGATGCCCAAGCTGTAGGACTTGGCTCCGAGATCGGCGTCGAGATTGTGACTCAGAACGGCCTCGACGTTACTCTTGAAGACCGCCTTCCTCTTCTCCTCCGTCGCGGCGTCGTAATTCTTGTTGTGTTTGGACTTGAAGGACTCCCAATGCCCGGTCAAGGAGGCGGACAGTTCCAGACCAACCGCCACAGATACCAATAAAGCGAGGAAAGTTAGACGAAACATCTAGAAAATTGTAGGTGAATGCGTTCAGCTTTGAGGGTCGCTCGAGAATGCGTGGTTAAAGATCTCACCTTCAATGTTCCCCTCAAAGAAGAGAAGGTTTGATTGAAACCAATGTCACTGTATTTATACCGTCAAACCGCTAACCAATCGAAGATGCTTAATCATCCTTTTGTTTCGCAATATCAGATTGACAATTGTCGCGCATAGAGCGACTACACCTGCTGGGTTACAAATTGACTGCCAATGCAAATTTATCTCGAAGACAGTAGCGTTTCCATTTATTTTGATCACAGCTTCCGTAACCATAACCGAATGTCGTACGAAATTAATACACAAACAATATTCAATTTAAAACAAGGTTTATTTAATAAAGGCATTTGAAATGATACATTAATAATTAAACTTATTGAAAGGTATAAAAGTACAAAAAAAAGTAATTATAAGGGTTACATATTTAGGGTTACATATTTGGGACGACTGGATAGCTAGCTAGGTTTGCCAAGCCACAGCGATTCATTCCACGAGCTAGCTTGAAATATCCATGATCGCCCCAGGATGTGCCCCAGCTGAAAATTGCCGTCGTATTCTATTATCTAAATATCTAAATCGTCAGCCAAATTAGACTGTCTGATGTTTAGTTACCTATTCTTGACCAAGTAGTAAGGCTTTCCGTCTTCAGTTCCGTAACCAACGGCTAGAACGGCGTGGTTGGGTCTGCTGCTGCACCTTGGGTTATCGTAGACTCCGGTCTTGTACAATTGGAAGTCCCTTTGTCCCGCGTCAATTCCGATGGCCAGTGGTCCCTTGTTGGCCAAAGCGTCTAAAAGATTTTTCTCGTTACCTCTAGGAATGTGCTTGAAGCCGCTAATGGTGGCCGTGTTGCAAGAAGAGTCGTAACGGCAAGTCGCTTCCTATGATACATTTCTACAAAGTTTAACCTTACCGGTTTGACTAAGATAAAAAAAAACAATTACCTTCATTTCATACGGGTAGCAAGTATCACTATCAATACCACCATTTTGAATGATATATCTGTAAGCGTTGTCGGGAAGTCCACCGTTGCAACCATGATTACCTAAAAAAAAGTCCGTTTAAAAAAACCAACCTTTCAGAAACTTAAGAACTACCGCCAAATTTATTACCATAATTTTGACCAGCGCAATCAACCAAATTCTGTTCGCTAAGTGAAACCATTTTGCCCTGGTAGATCGAGACGTGAGCTTCTATCGAACCCGTCGTGGCGTAGGCCCAGCAGCTACCACACATTTTCTACAAAGTGTATCGTCGATAAGAATATTGCTTTTATGGAACTACGTGGCGGTTCGTATTTACTTGGTTCTTAACGGGGCCAATGTGATTGGACCAGTCTTTGCTTTCGGGTGCCTCCAACATGGGACCTTCGTCGGCGAACAACACATCCGTCTCGTTGAAGTCATCGTAACGAAGACCCAAATATCTCTCTTGGAATTCTTCGTTAGACTTTAAAATTATAACACGCAACGTTAATTAAAGGACTCGCTAAAAGAACTATCACCAGAAAAGTACCAAATCGGCAAACTCGTTGATTCCGAGACTGTAAGACTTGAGACCGAGGTCGGCTTCTAAGTTATGCTCGAAGCACGCTTCAACGTTGTCTCTGAAACTGGACTTTCTCTTCTCTTCGGTGGCATCATCGTAGTTCTTGTTGTGTTTGGCTTTGAAAGCTGACCAGTGGTTGATCAAGGAGGTCGTAAAGTCTTGACCCACGACCAATGTGACCAGTAAAGCAACGAGAACTGAACGTAGCATCTGAAGTAGAATATTTGCAGGTTTGAAGGCAAATGAAGACACTACTCATCCAAGTGGAAACACTCACCATTGTTGGACTCTAGGAGAAGAGATTGTTTCGGGAGTAGCCTGTGAAGATGTGATGATACCCAAACAACAGACTGCGGTATTTATACCCAAAATTCAAACCAGGAAACACCATTTTGTGGCACAAATTGATTGGGTTTTGTTGGGGTAACCGTACGCTTGTTTATAGTTAAATCATTTGTTATTTTGACATCTTTTTGAAGGGGTCAACGTATGACTAAAGCTATGCTTAGAACCAAAATTTTGGGGAGTTCGAGCGAAGAGTTCAAACGTTGTTGTAGAAAGAGTTTATGTTCTCACACCTGCACTCGTACGGTTGTGATTAAATGCTTTTTTATACATGAAATGATAGAGTACAGATAGTAGGATACGATTGACTCTAAAGTCAGTAATTCCTTTCGAAAACTGCGATTTCATTTTCAATAGCAAATTAAACTTTATTTAATATTCTTGGGATATATTATTGAAAATAAAGTCAACCGTTTTAGTGTTGAAATGTCTCACGATCTTTGATCGCTTATAGGTTATTAGAAAATTAATTATACGACTATACTCGAAGTCACTGTTACCTTTGACAACTACCAAAGGCGGGGATTTTTCGACTTCCGCCGGAAATATTGTCTACTAAATAAAGTGATCTATGTGAAATATTGTCTACTAAATAAAGTGATCTATGTGAAATATTATTAGATTAGAGTGAGGTTAAATTTTCGTCACTTAGAAAATGATTTTAAAGTAACCCCGGGACGTAAGTACCTCAACCACCGCTTCTACCTTAAATAAATTATGGACACCTTGTTGTAAAAGATTTTACAACTAAGGACTAACGATTGGACAGAAAACGGCGAATTTTCCTACGTAAATTAACATGATTATTTTTCTGCGCGAGCATGACTGGCAAGTTCGTAGTTTTAAGATAATGTTTTAACTGTGGGAAATTGCACTTTTTAAAAAGAGGACTTAAAATAAGCCTAGTTCCCACTTAGCGAAAAAAAAAACAATTTTCGCGCTGAAAATTGACGCTCGCGAATAAATTTTGCGATTTTTTTCAAATTCGCCGCTAAAATCGCGTCTCCGCGGTATCTAGCCGAGGGGTAAGACAGTCTCAGATAATCTGTACACCGAGTTCGTGGATTTAGCACTGTTAAAGGTACATATTTTCAAGAGTTCGCGAGTTCCATTTAGCACTGTCAAAGGTACGGCAGTGTACACTGAGTTCGCAGAGTGTCTTACCCCTCGTATCTAGCGAATATTCTATTTTTTGACGTCCACACCTTGGCGATAAAAAGCTTCAGCCAATCAGAAAACGCGTTCCCTCGATCTTTTCCGCTCCCGTCCGTCACTTATTAAGCCTAGGTCTTTAGAAAAGCGGCTCAGCCAACTTGACCAAGATACTGAAGTAAAGGTAATTATCTCACGAATAGAATCGTTTATTTATTGAAATTATCAACAGGAACATCCATTTGGTTCATTTTGAACTGATGTTTTATGTTAGGCCTAATACATTACTAAAAACTCGCCCGAGTAGTTTTCAGCGTTTTTCAATTTTCGCGCTAAAGTGAGAACCGCTTCCCCAGCGACCGAAAACACGCGTCTTTTTTCATTGCGCGAAAATTTTATTCGTCTCCAAAATTCGCCAAGTGGGAACTAGCCTTAAGGCAAATTAGGCCATCCATTGATATGTTAATGAAGCTACACGGATGTTTATTATTGTTAAATGCTGACCACTTGAGTTGTCTCAGGTAACATTGATTTCGAGTATAGAATATACATCTGTAAATAAATTCGAGAATTGTGACGAAATATAATCGTAAAATTACTTTAAGAATCCGGCTAAGCTGATATAAAAATAACCACTTAATATCGATCAATTCTCTCGCGTAAAACAATAGTAGAATTAATCAACGTTACGTTCGTAGTCATCCTGTCCTCTTCAATGCCAAAGATTATACTGAAGAAAACAAATTCGTTACGACAATGGATCCTGGACAATATAAAAATACGAAACGCGCTACAGCAACAGTCCTAATCGTTCTCAGATTGCGAAGCGACAAGGTTAAGTCAAAGCTGCGACCAAGACACGCGACTTGAATCTAAAATTGCGTTTCATTTTCAGATGTTGTCCGCTTTGAATTTAGCGGTCATTCTTTGCGTTTTCATCCACGCCTTTGAGGCCACTAGCGACACCCACGCTCTATGGAATAAGTTCAAGAGCAAGCATTCCAAAGACTATCACCCGCACGAAGAACCCACCCGAAGGGTCGTTTTCGAAGAGAACTTGAAAGCCATCAACGACCACAACCTCAGGGCGGATCTGGGAGGTGCCACCTTCAGACAAGGCTTGAACCCCTTCTCGGACATCGTAATGAGTTTAATTTAGATACAAGTTTTAACCGATTACTAATTACATCCTCTTATAGCCTCACGATGAGTTCGTGAAAACCATGAATGGGTACAGAAAGTCCAAGAATAACACTCTTCTTTCGAAAATCGAAGTACACGAAGTTCAAAGTCTGAAACTTCCAAGTGAAGTTAACTGGGTGAAACAAGGCTTAGTTTCCTCCGTCAAAAATCAGGTACGTCCAACTACGTTAATGCCGAAAGATTTTGACGAGTTTAGGAGGTTATCCTTCTTTACAGGGATCCTGCGGTTCTTGCTGGACCTACTCCACCGCTGGTGCCGTTGAGGGCGCTTACGCCTTGAAAACCGGGAAAGTTGTAGCTTTGAGTCAACAGCACTTGCTGGATTGCTCCACCGTTGGTAAGTACACCCATAAGCCATTGTTAAAATCCCTATAATTACATTCTACACATTCTAACTATAACAGAAGGCAACTACGGTTGCGACGGAGGTGAACCTGCCATTGCCTTGCAATGGGTTATTGATAATGGAGGACTGAACAAGGAAGGGTGTTACGGTTACAAAGGAGTCGTAAGTTACTAGGATGCAATGTAAGTGCAAATCGTTGTGGTAATATTACAACCATTATCAATAGCAAGGAAAGTGCAGACCCATCGACTCTTGCAACGGAGGCAGCATCCACACCTACAAGAGGGTCCCCAAGGGTGACGAGAATGCTTTGAAAGAAGCCCTGTCCAAAGTCGGACCTATTTCCGTCGCCATGGATGCCCGTCACGACAGTCTTCAACGATACAGGTAAAGGAAAGACAATTACCTCCCTAAATACTCGGTCAATTAAAAAGGCGTATTTTGTAGCTCCGGAGTGTACAGCGAACGCAAATGCGACCCTGCGTGGTTGGACCACGCCGTCCTGCTTGTAGGTTACGGAACCGAAGGGGGTCAAGACTACTGGCTAATCAAGAACAGGTAATTCGTTGCTTTCTCCAATATTAATGACGATTTCTAATAATTTGGACTTTATATTTCAGTTGGGGTAGCTATTGGGGGGAGAACGGATACGTCAAAATCGCCAGGAACAAGGGAAACATGTGCGGAATCGCCACTGAAGCCTTCTACGGCATTGCCTAAATTTAAATTATTTTCCCCAAAACACATGTTGTAATTTAAATTGTAAATTTCAATAAAATTATTTTAGAAGCAAAACCTTATCACTTACTTAATCATTGGAGTCCCTAAGAATCAGAAATCACCTACTTTTACAAAGATATTATTTTTGTAAAAAACAAACTTATTATTTTAGCTATATATATGCTTAATACCAGAATAATATAATAGTGTTGGAGTAATACATCCATATACTGACATTCTAAGTAGAAGGAAAGTGAGGGTGTGGCATCGATCCCGGGTTCGGGTTTGGGTTCGGGATCGAAATCCGGGATTTAAGGGATGAAATGGGGGTAAAATCATCGAAAAGTCAATGTATTTAGGGTATTTCTCGCGACGATTTGTTTTCCCGTATATCAACATAATATGTCCAGGCCAACTTGTTCATTTATCTACGCTTATCTCGAAAGATACTTGAACGTATATCTTATCGCGTTTTATCGTACGGAATAAGTTGAAATGATGTAAAAATTGATAACCTAGGCGGCGCGTGCGCAGATTACCCCGGGGGACGCGGTTAATTTGAATTGAAGTGTTTTGACGTCATTGAATATTCGTTGTTAAAGTAGAATGGAAATATTTTTAAACTTCATTTTAATATCATTGTAGTACGCTTGGCACTTGAACCAATCTCACGAGTATTTCTTAAAACGAATATCTCGATCACGTTTTATCGTACGAAATAAGTGGAAATTATGTAAGTTGTATGAATAATAACCTAGGCAGGAAGATAGCGCGCGCGTGCGCGGATTACCTGGGAGGCGCGGATTGCCCGGGCGCGCGGTTAATTTGAATTTAAAACATGGATTCCCTCTCCGAAATAATTCATATACCCAAAATTGGACCGCAAGTTTTTCTTTTTAGGGGAATCTCTATGGGAGTTTAACATTACAATAAAGCTAATAGGTCCAGTTTGGGGTACTTTTGGTCCGAAATGGGGTACATAGGGCCAAAAATGGTGACTTTGGTCGTTTTAAGGGTACTTTTGGTAATTTGGTCCATTTTTGGGTACATCAGAAAAGCAGTTGGAAAAACGAAGAGCCTATTTTTTCCACCCATCTCCAAACTCCAAAAATGTATTGCTTTAATTTATTTATCCCTTCCGTAGGTATAAAATAAGATAAAAACCACTTACCTATATTTTAATTACGGTAAATTAAAAATACTTAATTAGTGTACTAAGTTACGTTTAAAAGAACCTTTTGTAACAATTCCAATATGTAAATATAGGTAAGAGACAAGGCTACCATCTATAGAAGCGTTTTACAGTTCATTTAAAAATCTATTTTTTTTTTTAAATCATTATCTCGTTCGTAATTGCCTTTCTATCTCTTCAATTTTAAAAGTATCCTAATTAATTCTATATTTTTAACATTAACAAGTCTCCAAATTATACCAACTTTTAACCAATTTTCCCCAATTGTACTAATTTTTAACAGAATTTCCTAAATTATTCTAATTTTACCATAAGCCAACTTAATTTCAAAACTATTGTCTATTTATGAAAATTGAGTTTTGTACGTATTTTGAATCGTTTCATTTTTATCCATAAAATGGGTGATTTGTAGGAAATTTATATTATTTTTATTGGCTTTACAATATTTCAAGTTAATTTATAAAATTTATAAATGAGTTTAATTAAATTAATAATTAAGTTTCGTTCGTATATTGAATCGGTATTTATTTATAATATTTTTTTTTCACCTAGATTAATTTTTTATCCCCCACACTCTCGATCTAGCTCCCTACTATACGTGTCCATTTATAATATCAAAATTGAACCGTCATGAATAATCCATATAAACGTAAAAGACGCGGGCGTCTTGAAGTTCAAGTTTCGTTTCCACTGAAATAGAAACAACAAGAGGAAAGGGTCTTTCTGGTGACCTAACATTTAACATTGCTGGACGTTTTATATTTATTGTGTTCTGTTACTTATAGTCATATGGATTTCCATTCATTCGAGGAAGTTAGTGAAATAGTGGAAGAGTATAATAGGACGTGGTTAGATATGCAAGAAATAAAAGAACATTTGGACGAAATAAAAAAAGCATTTAAAAAAGTGGGAATTGAAGTTAGAAGAAGCTTGTCAAAGGGAAATTGTACTGAGAAATAAAGTTAAAGATATAAAAACAAATACAATTGGATTGAAAATATTGCAAGATAGTTGGAAGGGAGCAGAGAAGTAAAGGGATAATATTGTATGTCATTTATTGGCTTAAGACCTGTTAAATAAAATATGAAATAAAATAAAATATAAAATAAAATATGAAATAAAATAAAATATTTCCCGGGGGACGCGGTTAATTTAAATTTAAGAGTGTTTTGACGTCATGGAATATTCATTGTTAAAGTGGAATGGAAATATTTTTAAACTTCATTTTATTATGTCGAGTGATTCAATACTTTAAAGAGATAAACTGTTATATAAGACGCGTGTGGCATTGGGTAGTGGGGGTTTTTCCGGGAACTTTCCCGCATACGAGCGCGTTTACCTAGTATATTTCCGTATAAGGGCGTTTTCCGCGTAGTTTTTAAGCGAATGAGCACGTTTTTCGACACCGGCGCGTTTTCGCGTAGTTTTCTGCATTGGGGATCTTGTTTCTTGGTATGTTGATGAAAACTCAGAAAAATTTGAGATATACTAATAAAATATTACTCTGATTGACGGGAATTCTCGTCACTGCTTATCGAATGTATAACACCTTTTAAGGAAAATAAATTTTTGAGCCAAGGCTGCCATCTATAGAAGCGTTTTACAGTTCATTGAAAAATCTATTTTTTTTTTAAATCATCATCTCGTTCGTAATTGCCTTTCTATCTCTTCAATTTTAAAAGTATCCTAATTAATTCTATATTTTTAACATTAACAAGTCTCCAAATTATACCAACTTTTAATCAATTTTCCCCAATTGTACTAATTTTTAACAGAATTTCCTAAATTATTCTAATTTTTACCATAAGCCAACTTAATTTCAAAACTATTGTCTATTTATGAAAATTGAGTTTTGTACGTATTTGGAATCGTTTAATTTTTTTTTATCCCTAAAATGGGTGATTTGTAGGAAATTTATATTATTTTTATTGGCTTTACGATATTTCAAGTTAATTTATAAAATTTATAAATGAGTTTAATTAAATTAATAATTAAGTTAAGCTGAACGTTTTATATTTATTGTGTTCTGTTACTTATAGTCATATGGATTTCCATTCATTCGAGGAAGTTAGTGAAATAGTGGAAGAGTATAATAGGACGTGGTTAGATATACAAGAAATAAAAGAGCATTTGGACGAAATGGAGAAGCATTTAAAAAAGTGGGAATTGAAGTTAGAAGAAGCTTGTCAAAAGGAAATTGTACTGAGAAATAAAGTTAAAGATATAAAACCAAATACAATTGGTTTGAAAATATTGCAAGATAGTTGGAAGGGAGCAGAGAAGTAAAGGTAATAATATTGTATATCATTGATTGGCTTAAGACCTGTTATATAAAATATAAAATAAAATATGAAATAAAATAAAATATAACATAAAATGAAATAAAATAAAAAAAATATAAAAATATAAAAATATTAAAATTACTAATTTTTAACAGAATTTCCTAAATTATTCTAATTTTTGCCATAAGTCAACTTAATTTTAAAACTATTGTCTATTTACGAAAATTGAGTTTTGTAGATATTTTGAATAGTTTCATTTTTATCCCTGGTTAAAAGTTATTATAATTGGGGATATTTTGTTAAAAGTTAGTATAATTTGCGAGATTCTTTTTAAAAAAACTGCATAGTTTTGGTTATTTTCAAACAAAAATAGAAAATTAAAGCCTGCTTTTTGATTTTGGATACCTCGGAGCTTAATAACAACGCTAATCACTTGCATATTGTAAAAAACAGTAACCTGAGATTAGAATTAAAATTTGCCAAACCGTTACCGGAGCCGATTTCCATTCTAATTTACGCTGAGTTTCTTTAAGTATTTTTTCAATCCTTATACCTATATTTACATATTGGAATTGTTAGAAAAGGTTCTTTTAAACGTAACTTAGTACATTAATTTATTTTGGAAGTTCAAAACGTATTAAGAGCCCTTCAAAGTACTATAAAAGGATTTAATTTACAAACTAAATTAATATTTTCTTCAAACTTTCAATTCGTTATAATTTGAATTTAAATGTAAACATCATGGATTGTAGGTGCGTAATCTACTATTAGACCGAACGGATTTATCCATTTGAAAGAGTTCCTCTTTTGATACCTGCAAAGTATTGAACGATTCTATCTTATTGATTAAAATAGGTCTTAAAATCATATCTATTAGTACAATTACAACATTTGAGAAAGACGCTTTTCCCATTGTGAAAGTGGAATCCAAAATAAGAATCACTTCAATTTAAACGCACTTTAAATTTCAATATAGACTATTTTACCATTCTCGAGTATTTCTTTTTTTCTTTAAAAGCTGAAGAAATATTAGAAACGACATCAGTGATCAAATAATTGTTTCCGAGTATGACAGACGATTTATGATATTAAAGAGTCATTTTTCAAAAGTAAGATTGTTTTCGGGTATTTTTAAAGCTAGCTTAGAAATTACATTATTTTTTATATTTAATTATTTAGTTGTAATGTTAAAGTTTGGTGATGTTGTTAATTCTTAATTAATGGTAGCCTTCACTAGAAACTATTATAAGAATTATATATGAATTTATAACCACGCGTTTATTTACCACTAGTGAATGCAATATCTGTCGAAGAATTGAAGAAAGACGGAATCACGTCATTATTAAGAACTGGTAGCTACTTCTGTATATATTGTGACGGTTCAGTTTTTCATGTTCCAACTGACGGAGGGTTAGCATGGTACTGTGACGGATACTCAATCTGTTTGAAGTATCGTAAAGCTGTTTATTTCCAATCTAAAAGAATTTTGAGTATAAGAATTCCACCAGGTGTATTAAAAGCATTACCACGCATATATTTGTGTTTAAATTGTGATATGTTAGGGACAAAGAGAGCAGCCAGTTCGTCATATTGCGAAGTAACTGGGGGATGTTGTGTATTTCCAAAAATTAAAAAAAAAATAATAGTATGCGTGTTTTTCTAGTATTTTTTCACCTATATTTACGTATTGAAATCTATTTTAACGTATTGAACGTAGAGTCAGAGGCTTTTGCAGTATTTTACTACCTATATTTACATTTTAGAAAGCTATTTAAACGTATTGAACGTAAAGAGTATATATTTGTATATCGGAATGTAATTTAACGTATTCGTATACCCATTTGAAATGAGCTAGTCGAGACCTTTTTTTATTTTCATTAACCATATCACACAAAATATAACAAACGTAACAATGGATCGAGCAAAAATCTGCTTACTAATACAATGGCTAGGAATTAGAATTAGCAAGAGTTAAAATAACTAATTTACAATCGCTTACTAGAAAATGATAAAAAAACTTTTTTTTTGCATGAAAATGTGTACATTTAAATACAAAACAAAACAATTTTTTATATTTATTGATAAATAATTCAAATTAGATTATAAAATAAATTAGTTTCATTTTGTAATAACAATCGTACAATCTCTGGATACTATCGAAGCTATGTAAAAATATTATTAAAATGTTTAATTAATCTATAGTTTTTTTTTAAATCAATATACCTACTTTATAATGTTGTCCTACCACCATATGTATCAACGCTATTCTAAAATAAATCATTTAACATATAGTTATTCTAAAATAAACCATTAAATTAAAATTTAAACTTCTAAATAAAACAATACTTTACCTGGACGTATACTATTTTGCTATTAGATCCACCTATAATCTATAATATAAATTAATCATTTATAAAACCTTTAATTATTTTCATATAAAATATATTATAAGTAAATTACCGCATTGTTGATGTTTAATGATTCACCTTTTTTCGAAGATAAACAAATATAATCTCTTGATGCACCGTAATCAGTCGGTTTTTGTTTATGATTTTTAATTATCTGAATACTGCTTACTGGTGAATCATCTTTTGGATTTTCCAAGTTAATATCTTGATGCATTTTCTTTACATTGGATTCAATAGATTCATTATTACTTCCTATTATCTAAATATAAATAAAATAATTACTTAGTAACTAT
This sequence comes from Leiobunum rupestre, assembly GCF_980474605.1. NCBI lineage: Eukaryota > Metazoa > Arthropoda > Arachnida > Opiliones > Sclerosomatidae > Leiobunum > Leiobunum rupestre. Next base: position 58,233,904 of record NC_143386.1, read on the forward strand.
ATAATATGAATACAAAACTATTTTATTTATATAGATTACCGAATTTGTAATAGATGAAGGTGTATCAATTTCTCCAGATAAAGATCGAAGATTATTCGATGCCATTTCACTATAGAAATAATAACTAATATTTAGCTATACTATGAACCTTAGTGTATAATTTCTTTATTCTTTATATTTTATTTTGAAATATATCAAAACTTTTTTAAAACTTTTTATAAGTTATTTACATTTTTTCTATTTTTTTTTACCACAATTAGATAAAAATTATTTTTTATATAGCATTATAACGTACGTACCCTCGTCCAATAAGAAATGTTAACGATGTTTATCAAATCCCCCAACACCCGCAAATCAATTCCGATGGATTTATGTAATTTACTTTTTATTATATTTATATATTTTTTAATTTAATAAATTATTTTATAAAATAAACGATTAACCCTTTGTCAGCAGACACAGGAAATGAACAATTCCTATAAAATACATACATTAAGACAAAGTTAAGAATTATCACCGAGTATTCCTACTTACATTTTAAGATTCCTCGGAGTCACTTCCAATATAATACAGATGGTGAACTTTCGAAATCTGGTCTAACTATTATACGGTTTTCCCTTTTTATACTCTGAAATTATTGATCTTCGATATATTATTTATTAAAATGGGGTTTAAAATTAATTCCATTCTACGTATACGCATTTTGAAGTGTATCGCGTTACGTATATAGGAATTTATCCGGTCCTCATACGGAATCACGTGTACAATTACAATACTTGAGAACGATACGTTTCTCATACTTAAACTTGAAATATTCGTTTAAAAAAAAATACTCGTGATATAGATTCAAGTGCCAAGCATATTTAAGTACTACAATGATATTAAAATGAAGTTTAAAAATGTTTCCATTCTACTTTAACAACGAATATTCAATGACGTCAAAACACTCTTAAATTCAAATTAACCGCGTCCTCCGGTATTTTATTTTGAAATATATCAAAACCTTTTCAAAACTTTTTAGAAGTTATTTACATTTTTTCTATTTTTTTTTTACCACAATTAGATAAATATTATTTTTATATAGCATTATAACGTACGTACCCTCGTCCAATAAGAAATGTTAACGATGTTTATCAAATCCCCGAACACCCGCAAATCAATTCCGATGGATTTATGTAATTTACTTTTTATTATATTTATATATATTTTTTTAATTTAATAAATTAATTTATAAAATAAACGATTAACCCTTTGTCAGCAGACACAGGAAATGAACAATTCCTATAAAATACATACATTAAGACAAAGTTAAGACAAAGTTAAGAATTATCACCGAGTATTCCTACTTACATTTTATTTTATTTCATATTTTATTTTATTTCATATTTTATTTTATTTCATATTTTATTTTATTTCATATTTTATTTCATATTTTATTTTATATTTTATTTTATTTCATATTTTATTTAACAGGTCTTAAGCCAATAAATGACATACAATATTATCCCTTTACTTCTCTGCTCCCTTCCAACTATCTTGCAATATTTTCAATCCAATTGTATTTGTTTTTATATCTTTAACTTTATTTCTCAGTACAATTTCCCTTTGACAAGCTTCTTCTAACTTCAATTCCCACTTTTTTAAATGCTTTTTTTATTTCGTCCAAATGTTCTTTTATTTCTTGCATATCTAACCACTATTTCACTAACTTCCTCGAATGAATGGAAATCCATATGACTATAAGTAACAGAACACAATAAATATAAAACGTCCAGCAATGTTAAATGTTAGGTCACCAGAAAGACCCTTTCCTCTTGTTGTTTCTATTTCAGTGGAAACGAAACTTGAACTTCAAGACGCCCGCGTCTTTTACGTTTATATGGATTATTCATGACGGTTCAATTTTGATATTATAAATGGACACGTATAGTAGGGAGCTAGATCGAGAGTGTGGGGGATAAAAAATTAATCTAGGTGAAAAAAAATATTATAAATAAATACCGATTCAATATACGAACGAAACTTAATTATTAATTTAATTAAACTCATTTATAAATTTTATAAATTAACTTGAAATATTGTAAAGCCAATAAAAATAATATAAATTTCCTACAAATCACCCATTTTATGGATAAAAATGAAACGATTCAAAATACGTACAAAACTCAATTTTCATAAATAGACAATAGTTATGAAATTAAGTTGGCTTATGGTAAAATTAGAATAATTTAGGAAATTCTGTTAAAAATTAGTACAATTGGGGAAAATTGGTTAAAAGTTGGTATAATTTGGAGACTTGTTAATGTTAAAAATATAGAATTAATTAGGATACTTTTAAAATTGAAGAGATAGAAAGGCAATTACGAACGAGATAATGATTTAAAAAAAAATAGATTTTTAAATGAACTGTAAAACGCTTCTATAGATGGTAGCCTTGTCTCTTACCTATATTTACATATTGGAATTGTTACAAAAGGTTCTTTTAAACGTAACTTAGTACACTAATTAAGTATTTTTAATTTACCGTAATTAAAATATAGGTAAGTGGTTTTTATCTTATTTTATACCTACGGAAGGGATAAATAAATTAAAGCAATACATTTTTGGAGTTTGGAGATGGGTGGAAAAAATAGGCTCTTCGTTTTTCCAACTGCTTTTCTGATGTACCCAAAAATGGACCAAATTACCAAAAGTACCCTTAAAACGACCAAAGTCACCATTTTTGGCCCTATGTACCCCATTTCGGACCAAAAGTACCCCAAACTGGACCTATTAGCTTTATTGTAATGTTAAACTCCCATAGAGATTCCCCTAAAAAGAAAAACTTGCGGTCCAATTTTGGGTATATGAATTATTTCGGAGAGGGAATCCATGTTTTAAATTCAAATTAACCGCGCGCCCGGGCAATCCGCGCCTCCCAGGTAATCCGCGCACGCGCGCGCTATCTTCCTGCCTAGGTTATTAATCATACAACTTACATAATTTCCACTTATTTCGTACGATAAAACGCGATCGAGATATTCGTTTTAAGAAATACTCGTGAGATTGGTTCAAGTGCCAAGCGTACTACAATGATATTAAAATGAAGTTTAAAAATATTTCCATTCTACTTTAACAACGAATATTCAATGACGTCAAAACACTTCAATTCAAATTAACCGCGTCCCCCGGGGTAATCTGCGCACGCGCCGCCTAGGTTATCAATTTTTACATCATTTCAACTTATTCCGTACGATAAAACGCGATAAGATATACGTTCAAGTATCTTTCGAGATAAGCGTAGATAAATGAACAAGTTGGCCTGGACATAATATGTTGATATACGGGAAAACAAATCGTCGCGAGAAATACCCTAAATACATTGACTTTTCGATGATTTTACCCCCATTTCCTCCCTTAAATCCCGGATTTCGATCCCGAACCCAAACCCGAACCCGGGATCGATGCCACACCCTCACTTTCCTTCTACTATTCTAAAACATTTACATTTATTATTGTAAAACATTTAATCTCCAACAGTACAGACCTTCACGGAAAGGTACAATTGTACATCGATACACCTTATATATTTTAAGCCACGATGCGCTGTAGGCTTCCGCAGTTTGAAAAGAAAATCGTGCCAATGAAAACTACCACGAACCTGATAAAGTTTCAATTCAGAATACGAGATATTTTTCATATTTATGTTAATACCTAGCAATATACCTTTCTATAAATTTCCAGCTAAACAGGCCAAAACACTTTCACAAAGACAACTTGGCGCTACTTCAGTAGGACTTGCAAACTCATTTACTCTTTGGTTTAAAAATTCTGCTTATGCTCATTCCTATTTGATTGATACTTTCTGACGCGTCACCCATAAAGTCGATTTTCATAATATAGTTAAGGTAGCCTACGTGAAGATAGTATATTTCAAAATATAGTAAGTCCATAACTGAACTATTTATAAAATCAATGAGGTATAGTTCATTATCTATTTATTATGGTTTGTATAAAACTAAAACCGTTAAATGAGTAGGATTTTGATCAAAAATCCACTATTTATCCTGACAACTAGGTTGGCAGGTTTGCCAGATAATCCATTATTGAGCCTCCCTGGTTCATGAAAAATCGGGCCAAACCTTCTGCCTCTCTATACACAAAAGTAATTAAGCACATAAGTAGTATTTTATAGAATGGTCTATTTAAACATCTGGGTTAACAAAAATATAATTATTATAAAGATAGCAAAATATAATACTGATCATTCCTTAACTGTGGAACAATAATCTACAAAATATCCACTGTATAACATAAGAAGTTGCTAGTAGATTTCTTTAATAATAAATATCATAAGTACAATATACAACGCAAATGTTTTCATGTTTACCGACCAGTCAAGGCCTACTAAAAATATAAACCTTTTCAAAAGCCAAAATAATGGTTACTTATATAGGTTAAACAATTACAAATTATTGGATAAGAACGCTAAATTGATTTTTTATAAACATTCGCTTCCTTTATATAGCTAGGTATTTCCAAATTTGAGAACGTTTTGACTCTAAGTTCTATCCCACGAGTTCTTAAGTATCCCCTTCTATAAAAACTGGTTGAGGTTAACAGTAATAGCATATTTAACATAATTACTCATAAGTATGCCTCTATATAACATCTCTGTATTAAAAATTTCAATGAGACCTTGTTTCACAGCCACCAAAGAAATCACGAACGAACTACGCGCAAAAACAGTTTAACTTCCTTCCCTCCCCACCAGACCTGCTTTTGATGACGAAAAAGCCGTCATCGATTGGAAAGTGACGTCAATTACGTAATATCCTGTGAACAAGGTCTCATTGAGAAGATGTTCTTTTTGGTACACTTATGAGTACTTATGTTACATATGGTAATAGTAAGTGGTGTGAAGGGCTTAATTGATAGAATTAAACGTCGCTAGATGAATTGGGCCTAAGTTGGTGCCTTGGGTATTACCTTAGCTGATTATTATTATTATTATTATTATTAATGATAATCTATTGCAAGTCTTCAGTACCTAAAGTTAAACATTTCGTTACAAATTGTCACTAAGCAATATCGTATTGTCATATTTTTGTTTAGTATATTACTTATGCAAATGTATTTCTTTAAATAGCAACTGCTAACTATGAAACCCTATGGACCACAGTACCTTAGTAAAGACATTTATACGACGGACTGTATTGATGGACTCATAGATGACAGATTTAGATCAGGAAACGCGACAGAAATGTTGAAAATTAATTATACCTAAAACAAAAAGGTCCATTTGACGAATATTAATGGATAACGCGTCAAGACGACGATCATCTCAGTTACAAGAACAATAGCGGAATCAATCAAACGGGTCATCAACTATGGACGTGATATTGACACTAGCCACGCAGGGACATTCTGCAAAACGGTAATTTATACTGTTAACCGAAGCTAACCAAATCAGAGGTATCACCATCAACCACTCGGTATACCTCGGCGATTTCTTCGCGATTGTTGGAGAACTTAGATCATTAAAAGGTATAACCAGGCCACTTATAATACTCCTAACGACCAATTACTTTGTATAATTACTAATTTCAAGCGAATATTTCAGATGTGGGTCAGTGTGTTAAGTTGTCTCGCTGTGGTCTTAGTCGTTGTCGAAAGTGCCAGCGAAATTAAACCAAACATTCACCAACACTGGCAGAAATTTAAGGTGGGTCAGTATTGAAAAATGGTAAATAGATTATACTAAGAGACTTAACTCCGCAGCACACTCACGGAAAAGACTACCATCCCCAAGTGGACCTGGAAAGAAGGGTGGTCTTCGCTCAAAATGTAAGGAAGATTATGGACCATAATATTCAAGCTGATTTGGGACAGAAGACTCACAAGATGGGCATCAACAAGTACTCCGATATGGCAAGCTTCCATTTCGCAATTCTAACTAACGATTGCACCCCTAAGTCCACGTTAATTATTTATTAACAGTCCCACGAAGAATTCGTCAAGACCATGAACGGTTTGAAAAAGGAAGCGTTGACTTTGCAAACTAGGGCCAACAACCAGAATCTGCACGAGGTTTTGACCAGAGCTTCTGACCTCCCCGTCAAAATCGATTGGGTCAAAGAAGGAAGGGTCACCGACGTCAAGGACCAAGGCGAATGCGGTTCTTGTTGGTCATTTTCGGCCACAGGTGCGATGGAAGGAGCATGGTTCCGAAAAACCGGACAACTCGTGTCTTTGAGCGAACAGAACTTGGTGGACTGCGCCAGAGAAGGTTAGTTTCGGCAACTGTCAATATTACCAGAAGTTTACACTTAACCTCCTTCGGGGGGGAAGTATCTAGCTTCCTATTCAGCCTCGGTTAAAAACGTGTTACTTAATCTTTATAGCAATACCTAATCACTTAACGAAAATAGACTTGCAATATGACCGTAGTAGTCTTTGTTGACCTGAAAAATGTTGAAGCAATCTGCTAATCTGTAGTATTATCTCAAATCTGGTTTTATAACTATTATCTGTAGCGCATTGACTAATGGGCTGTGGGATCTGGAGCTCGCCACGGAAGGAAGTTGAAACAAGGTCAGGGCCTTGATAAAGCTCAAACCTAGGGGACCAGGTGGTGGCTAATCTCAGTGATGGATTAAAAAATAAAGCTGAGTTGACTTAGGGGCCAAGAACTTGCTAAATATGGCTATACCATTGTCAGGGGTCCTGATAACATCCAAGCCTAAGGGCCAGGGTGGTAAGTAATCCCAGTGGTGGATTAACCAATATGTTGAATTGACTTAGGGGCCCAGAACTTGCCTAAAGACAGGAGGGAGGTAGAAAATAGTTCAGAGTAAAGGTCGAAGGCCCTGATAAAGCTCAAGCCTAAGGGTCCGGATGGTGTTAATCCAAATGGTACAGGGCCATGCTTAGGTCTTCAGAGGCTCTGGGCGAAAATGATTTTAGCGACCCAATTATACGATTTTTGTTCAAATGACTCTCTTTATTCATATGAAATGTAACGCCACCATACAAGCTCTTCGTGAGCCACTTCTATTGTAAAACGTGGTTTATTCGAACGAGTCACGGAGCATGCGTCGATGTTGAAAAGAAGCGGGAAAAGCCGCCTAGTGTTTGGTAGCTCCATCTTCAGCATAGTCGGAGTAAAATATTCCTAATTACTAATCTTATCCTAACTTGGGTTAAATAAATATAATTCGTGGTGCTGGTGAAGATCAAGGCGATGGGCAGTAAAAGAATGCCCCTGGGCCTTTTTTCACCGGACCCCGGAGTTTTCCCCCCACTACCCCCCTCTGAAAGGCCCAAATGATCGATCCCACATTTTGGCGCCAAGCAATTTCTAGTAGCTAAAGCAAAACACACTAACAAGGTGAGTACCAGAGGTGTTTATGGCCGATTTTGTTCAAAGTCGGCCGTAATATAGACCTATATAAGATATGAAATTTCTCAAAAGGAGACGTTGCACTCCCAATTCAATTTTCCATGGCAACCGAAAATGTTTTTGACCACTTAAAACAAAAATAAGATTTATTCAAACTTCATGAAATTTACGTAAATGTGATCCAAATTACCCATTTCGTGATTTTAATTTTTTTTTAAATTTTCGTACAGGGTACCCTGTGAAACCGATAAAATCCCATGCTTTTTTAAATGGAGATTTCTTTGTCTTCAATGGTTAAAAACATTTGCGATTGCCGTGGCAAATCGAATGGGTAGTGCAACGTCTCCTTTTGGGAAATTTCATATCTCATGTAGGTCTGCATTAAGCGCGGCTGCTGTGGTAGGACGGGTGGCTTTCACATTTTTGTCGGGGGAGAAGGGGTTTTAATTAACGCTCATCACTATAATTGACAGGTCATATAGCCCCCTCTCTTATAATCCTTTCTGGGGCCTGATCCGCTCGACGATCGGGATAGTAAAAATATAAAGCCATACCAGGAAACCGTGAGGCCAAGATCAAGGTCGACTTGACCACTTCTTCCTTTTCAATTCATATATTTTACGCGGCCGTCATAGCGGCCAAACCATTTATAGGTAAGCCCATAGTAATTGGGTCAGTACGGCGTCAGTGGTAGTTTAAATTCGGTGAACCCTTTAGTAGTACGTGGGAAACCGTTACTGGCGCTAGTAGTCTTGCTGTCTTGGTTTATTTTGAATTTGATAAATTGTATATTGGGGGGTTTTACAGTGTAGGGTAATTTTTGTTAGAGTAGCAAGTATTAGTAGATGCCGAAGGGGTTATAAAGATGCCTTAGAAAAGATAAAGCCATATCTGCCTAAGTGCCATAGTTACTTCTGCCATATACTTGTTTGTGCCTAAACGTCAGTGGTGTAAAGTGTTACCCCCATTTGATCATTGGTCGGGGTCAACTCTACCTTCACGTTTATTGGTTCGGGTCATCGAACATGATTTTACGTCTCCGTAAGGTCACGTGGTTCCAGAGAACAAAACCAATGTGCAAGACCAAAAGTTGGAAGTTAACTTAGAGAGTTACTGGAGATTCACTAACTATTAGCAATTTTAAGATGTACCATAATTCAAGTAAAACTACGTAATCAACAGTCACAAATAGTCTGATTAACGCATCGTTTCCTGCAAGCGTTTTCACTTGTCGAATACAACAGTTCCTGGAGCGTTGCTGAAGCTTCCCAGGAGTGGGTAGCCCACCCACTCTCTGGACATCGAAACATCCACAGACTGTGATAAGTACTTTGACTATAACCGGTAATCCAGTGGGCAGATGGCACTAAGATAGTACGAGTAAATTATGGTATCAAGAGAGACTAGAGCAAAGTGTGTAAAAGTTCTAAAAATCTCAGATCTACGGGCGGTAGTTAACTATTCTCTTTAAATTGTTTATCGCACACTCGTTGAGAAAATGACAGACGCACATTTATCGACGCACTTTTTTTTGGCCCTTTTACGATTTTCGCAAATGTGCAAGTCCGGCGCGAGTCACAGCCCACCAAAAGGATGTTACAATGAAAACGTGCAGATTTTTCCCACAGATGTGATTTACAATAAACTTCTGATATTATTATAGGAAACGATGGTTGTGACGGTGGTCTTCCACACAACGCCTTCAAGTACGTCATCGACCGAGGGGGCGTTGACAAAGAGATCTGCTATCCATACTACGCCATGCAATTCAAATGCTACTACAACCCAACTTGCATTGGAGCCAATATCACCGACTATAAAATGGTCGAATCTGGTGATGAAAATGCCTTGAAGGAAGCGGTAGCCACAGTTGGACCTATTTCCATCGCTATTGACGCTAGCCACGAAAGTCTGCAACATTACAAGTAAGGGCCTTCCCGCCACCAATCCGAGAAAACTGCAATAACGAATTCCATGATTTAAGGGAAGGAATTTACACCGACCCCAAATGCGACCCTGAGAATCTGGACCACGCCGTCTTGCTGGTTGGCTACGGTACGGAGAATGACCTAGATTATTGGTTAATTAAGAACAGGTAATTACCGCGGTAAAGGTACCACCAGAAGTATGTAATTTATATCTTACAAGGAGGCATCCCGAAGTGTAACCCACCGATTTTGTTCAAACTCGGGGGATTGGTAGACGTTCATGAATCATGAAAAATCCTAAAGGGAATTTATTCAATGGGCAACCGTTTTGCCATGGCAACGAAATTTTTTTTGACAATACAAAATATTAAATTTTCCCATTGAAAATAACATGGGATTTTGACCTCAAATTGATCAAAAGTCGATCAATTTTGATGTTTTTACTGTCAATTTTAATTTATTTTTTATTTTTTTGGCCTAGGAATCGGTCAGAATCCCATGTTATTTTCAATGGGAAAATTTCCATTTTGTACTGTCAAAAACATTTTCGTTGCCATGGCAAAATGGTTGCCCATTGAATAAATTCCCTTTAGGATTTTTCATCATACATGAACGTCTACCAATCCCCCGAGTTTGATCAAAATCGGTGGGTTACACTTCGGGATGTCTCCTTGTTAGAGATAAGTTTTCGCTTTCAAGAAACATGGACTTTTTGGAAGATAACAAATTAGGGAAATTGGTATTTATACTGACTAAAACAATTTAATCGGGAAATTTTGTCGGATAAATAAGCAAATATCCATAGACAGTATCAATTTTTACCGTTGCCTACGTTATTATAAAGGCTAGTACACGCCGCTCGACGATAAAATACATTTTAACGACGCTATGAATTTTTATTGCTTCAGTTTCACGGGAGATGGCTCTCTGATCTGGTCCGTTATGAATATATTTACGGTGGGCGTTTAATTAATAAAATAAAAACAAACTTGAAAATTAAACTTCTTAAAAGAAGCTTAAAAATTGTAAATTACATCCCAAATTAGTTATAATACAACATATTTCGGCGGGTTTTGACTCTTGAAAAAACGGGGTCCAGATACAAGAGAACCTAGTGGCGAGAAATGGAGAAATAAATTGAAGATTTTTCGCGTGCACATGTTTTTATCATAACGTAGTCAACGACTTTACAATTTACATTTGTAAACGGAGTATGTCGTAAATTTTGAGTTGTGATGTGGTGTATGCCATTGAAACATGCAAACTTATCTCGTAAAATTTATCCTTCTGGTACCAAATATTTAATAATGAAATAACAATATTGTCTTTACGTTATAGCTGGGGCGACTCCTGGGGTATCAACGGTTACTTTAAGATGGCGAGGAACAAGAATAATACGTGCGGTGTTGCTTCTTACGGAACCTACCCAATTGCCTAAGAAAATTAGCATTTAAAATTAAATAAAATTACCTATTTCGAGATATTACGTTTTTTTTATACATTTACACGCAAACACATCGTGATGCTATGCATATTACGCACTCGAGTAACGGTGAAAAGTGTCAATTCATTCCATCAACAGAGACACTTGGTTAAAGAAATATTGATTAAATACCGTGGCTAATCTGGCGTAATTGGTGATAAAGAAAATAAAAATGTCATTGAGTGTCAATGGGCGAAGCGAACTCGAGATTATATATCACACCAAACCAAGAATTACTTTTTTCTAGGTACCGAAAGTTATCTCAATAACCTTTAAGGATGTTATTAAAATCCTCCAATTTAAACCGCGCACTCGAGTTCAATCATTATCAAAAATTGCACAACGCGTATTATTCAAATTAAACGTGGGAAAAAAAGCACGCAGACACTATTTAAGAATTAGATTAATTAGTGATGACTAAGTTGGTTTTGGGGAACAATTAGAAAACTCGAAACAATAGGCGCTGATTGCGGCTAAAGTTCGTTCGCCTTTTAAATCAGGTTCGGTGTGTATAAATTAATTAAAATTACACAATGTCTCAAAATCGATTATCTTTAAGGCTAGATCCAGAATATTCTGGTAGTTATAGACGACGGAGCACCTTTGATATTGTTATCAAGCAAAGACCCTCTTGAAAACGACCGTATCTGGTAGGCGTCCATACACCCGCGTGCCTTACCACTTTTTTCTCTCGAGTCTTACGTATTAGAAAGACGAGTTGAATAACAATAGCTATGTGGGCCGATATCTACCCTTATCGGTAAAAGTCAAGTTGTCTCATGTGATTTGTCCAAATCAGATTGTCAGCACTTATAAAAGGAACCTCTAGAACACTCTTTCGGTATTGGGGTGACCCGCTTAACACTGAAGGTAAGAGATTTCGGCTCTAAGCCAGACGCGCCACTTTGGAATAAGTTTCACGTTTGTTAGTTAAAAAATCTGAGTGTTTCGTGTTTCGTTTGATATTTTGGAATTTCCTAAGTTTTACCCCAAACCCTCGGTTATTTGAAAGAAATGGCCCAAAATTTGCAGAATGGTGGAGTGGTTAGCACTTGCGCTTCGCAGCAAGAGAAGCCGGGTTCGATCCCAGTTTGTAGTATTGAAAACTCGGAAACACTCCTTCTGCGTTGAATTTGCAAGCTCCTTCTCCACTGTTTAAAGCGCTTTTCCCTAGAGTTGTTTGGTTAATGTTAACAGTAAGTAATAATCAACTAGGCTAGGCTAATACCAAGGCACCACCTTAGGCCTAACTCTTCAAGCGACATTTAAAGCCATTAATTCAGGTGGCCGGGTTACAATGCGTAGGAGGGTGGTGGAAGCTGATGGGTAGTGTGACATGAAGGACTTGCCAACACCTTATAAGATAGCTTGCCAACACCTTATAAGATAGCTTGCCATTTTAGGTTTATGGTGTTGCTTTAGGTAGTAGCCTAGATGATTATTATTGTCATTTCAATTTACTTGAATAGTTTTCTACAAAGAATAGCCAAATTTAGAAATGATAAACGCAAAAGCTATTAGTGAATGAGAAGGGTATAGTTTGGAATATGGTGGAAGAGAAAAATGAACCTATTCAAGCAAGCATTTATAAGGTTGTCGTTGAATTTGCAGATGATCCGAATCGCTCTTTTGGCTTTGTTCGTTGCTGTGGCCGCTGCCGGAGTTAGCAGTCCATTCCGTAAGGACTTGGATCAACACTGGGATAACTTCAAGGTACGCATTCTCGCTAAAACATTTATTTCATGTCTATAAAACTGAACCCCCCTCTCGTTCGCAACAGAGGTTCCACAAGAAGGTGTACGCCGTCCACGAAGAAGGTGTCCGTCGTCTGATCTTCGAACAGAACGTCGACAGAATCACCCACCACAACTTGGACGCCGACTTGGGTCTCCACAACTACCGATTAGGGCTCAACAAATATGCCGACTTGGTAACTGAGATTGTGAATCACCTGAAAAACGAAACCTAACCAAACGAATTATCGTTAATCGTAGACCAACCAAGAATTTGTCCGCACCTTGACCGGAATGTTGTACAAGGTCAACCACACCACCCACGCCGACCGTAAATTCGTCACTCCAGCTGATTTCCGCGCCCCTACCACCGTCGATTGGCGCCAGAAGGGAGTCGTCACCCCAATCAAGGACCAGGCTCAATGCGGTTCCTGCTGGGCTTTCTCAGCCACCGGTTCCCTCGAAGGACAATGGGCCCTCGTCCACAAGAAACTCGTCTCCCTCAGCGAACAAAACTTGGTCGATTGCTCCGGAGCCGAAGGAAACCTCGGATGCAGCGGCGGTCTCATGGACTCTGCTTTCGATTACATCAAGGTCAACGGAATCGACACCGAAGACTGCTACCCATACACCGCTTTGGTACGTAACACACAATCCGTCGACGATATTTATATTGATGTTTCGGCATTAGTGTGTCAGTTTCTACCTTCGTGGGTTTAATTTTAACTGAAAATGAGCACACATTTTGGGTGGACTTTTAAATAAGTCATTAGTCAAAGCCGACTCAAACTGGGAACCATATGAGGAAGGCGTGATAATTTGTTTCTAAGTCGCGAATTTTCCTAGCTAGAGCCGCTTACCAACTTGAGTATGACCCCAATTCTATGTCACTCCACGCGTAGCTATCAGTAAATATTTAGTCCAATAAGTCTTTCTATAAAATCATGACGCTTGCGGAACTGGTTTTAATGTATCGCTTTCGTCACGAGATAAGTAGGAGATGAGTTCAGTTTTGAAGGTTATGTCTTTATAAAAAGGGCGACTCGTTGAATTTTAATTCGTGTCTTGTTCAACTTGTTAAAATGTCCCGCGCGCTCTTTAATATTTTAGCGTAAAAGGCTCGCGCGTTTGTTTTTATTTCAGGGAGGACGCACTAAATCGCTCGAGCCCATTTACGCTAAAATATCAAGACACGCGTGGAACTTTTTAACAAGTTGAATAAGACTTAATTGAGTTTAAGCTAGCGTCTATTGGCTATCATAGTGAAACGTCACTTCTACGTCACGAGAGACGCGCCCGATACATCTAAACAAGAAGGCCAATTGACACGCGTATGTAACGTGACTAAAGACTTTAGGTGCAATGTACTAACAAGCGAATCAATTTTATTCTTTGGCCGACACCATAAGTTTGCTCAAAATAAAACAAAATCAATTTATTCATCCCAGGATGGCAAATGCCACTTCGACAAGAAGTGCGTTGGAGCCAACTTGAACGGATACGTTGACATCCCATCCGGAGATGAAAGCGCCTTGAAAAACGCAGTCGCCTCCGTCGGACCCATCTCAGTCGCCATCGACGCCAGCAACTTCAGCTTCCAATTGTACAGCTCCGGTGTCTATGACGAACCCTACTGCAGCTCCAGCCTCTTGGATCACGGTGTCCTCGCTGTTGGATACGGTACCGATGGCGGCCAAGACTACTGGCTCGTTAAGAACAGGTACAAACGCGACTCGCCCAACAAGGTCGAGTTCATATCTTATCTTAATCCCACTTTCTCTTTATCCGAAATAGTTGGGGAACCAGCTGGGGACAGGAAGGCTACATTCAGATGTCCAGGAACAAGGACAACCAATGCGGTATCGCCACCCAAGCTAGCTACCCCACCGTTGCCTAAGAGACTGACTCCTCAATTCCTACGATAAATAATTCTAATTGCTTAAGTTAAACTTTTTGATGACATCGAAAATCAACAGCGATTTGAATTAACGCTTTCCAAACACACCGAACAAAAATGCTCAAAAAGAAAATAAAAATAATTTTTTTTATAAAAAAACAATTTTTCCTATTTAATCTATATATACTTATAAACTTAGGCTTGATTAACGTGCTGCCAGGTCCTGATAATTATTATCTATTATGGGAAAACATTATCGTATACTTTAAAATTGGTGGTTAATTTTAATTTTACGGGAATATTGAAGTTCAACATGGTCAACAATATATGAAATTCAAAATAACACTAAAAATAATATAAGTACTTACAATGTTACCCACTTTCCCGCTAAATTAGAAAATTATCGTCCATTATCGTACGCTCATGCCGATAATATCATAGTACGCCATTGAAATTATTGTACGACTCAAAAATTGACTAGAAATTATTGACTAGTACGATTATTATCGTGCGTCTGGCAATGCTGCCGAAATGACAAAAACATCACTATCATATACATGTAGCAATGTATTACAATTGATTTAAAGAAATATCGATAAGTTTTACCAAGAATGCAGTCAGGATAACAGAGAATATGAAAATGTAACTAGAGCTTCTGTTTCGATGATCTTCGGAGAATGGTCTGCGCCTACACCGATCGTATCGGAGTGTCTTCCATCTTACCGGCAGAAAAGGGGAAAGAGTACCATAGGAAGGATGGAGGGGCGTGGTTTTTCTAAAGGAGATCACGGAACAAACAGGGCGCTGCCTGAATATTCTCTGTTTCACAATGGACACTTGTTTCACATGGCTACATTTTGAAATTACTGATAAGGGAAGGATTGTAAGGGGAAAGCACACCTGGTTTGTTGTAAGCTCGATAGATAAGACCCGTATCTTAATTCCAGCATTTATTCCCTGAAATATTTGTAATCATACAAAGTTTTATTGAGCCGGTTATTAATTTATTACTCTCGAGTGGTTGATATGGACGCGAAATGTTTCATATTTATTTTCGGATTGACCATCTACGCCGTCAATGCGGATATCCATCCAGAATGGGAAAATTTCAAAGTATTTTGTTCATTTTTCATTTACATTCTTAAAATTATTGAGACGTAAAAACAAGTTTAATTTACAAATTAAAATTATTAAAAAAATCAACTTTTCGAAAAAGCTTTTCATCTTCCTTTGGACATATAAAAAACCCCAAAGGAAGTAGGAATATTAGATTTTTTTAATTTAATTTTACTGCGCATTTAAACAGTGTGTTACGTATCGTTATTAATTTGGTTTCGATCACTATAGCCAGGTTCACACTTACCCCTAAAATCGCTTCGTTTAGATAACTAGTTTTCGAAACCAGCGTGAGAAATCACTTCGTGTTGGTTCGGGAAGCAACTCGTCCTAGTCGGTTCGCTTAGAATCGCTTTCCAAACGACAAGGCGGAGAAGTCAAATTGCTCGTATTTTCCAAAATAATGGGAATAAAATTCTAAATAATGTCAAATAATATTACTATATGATAGTAAACATGATTAACTAATTGTTTTGGGATACATTTTAGTATTTTCAAAATTCTGGTCATAATTTGAAATGACGTTAAGCGTTGGCTATAAGCAAACCGGGGTGAAGCGAATTCGCACGTGTGAACCAGGAATTATCGTCGGCGGTCAAAACTGGCATACAAACCGACCTAAACTGGGTTTTAAGCTCAAGTGTGACCGTAGCTTATAGATCGATTTACAATTTTTAAGGGGCAAAGACGACATTAAAGGGGTAAAATTCATCCGAGGTAACGTGGTGAGGGCGTTATTTGTTAGTAGATGGCGCTCTGATAGCAGCATGACGTCATCATTTTGATTTTCAACGATTGGTTGAAAGTTTTCAGTTTTTAGTGGAGAACGGTTTTGTCGAGATTTAAAATACAAAATTATCTTCCCTGATTGGATAGTTTAAAATCGTATTATAGTGCTATCTATAGCGGAAAGTTTTAACTTCTGTTAAAATTAATTGTTAATTTAAATTACAAAAATTATATATTTTTAATAAGAATTTAAAGTACTATAATTTAGTAATAAATTAAAAACTTTTTAAAAAGTTTATTTTTCATAAACTTTATAGTGTCGCCATCTACCTCAAACATTATTAAATAGGAAGGTACCTCGGGTGGATTTCGCCCCTTTTTTAATGTTTCCCTGTAGGCAATATGTGATCTTTACAAATAGTAATATTTGTGCTTTACAGAAAACGTACGGTAAAAGCTACAATCGTGTTGAAGAAATTCGCAAATTTGCCGCTTTCAAAAGTAACTTGGAACTAGTTAAGAGTCACAACGCCGAAGCTAGCCTGGGTTACCACACTTTTAGACTGAGTATTAATCATTTGGCTGATTTGGTATTACGAATTCCCTGTTTTCTTAATACCGAACGACTAACGAAATAATTAATTTTAACAGGATCACGACGAATACGCCAACACCATACTTTACAAGGGCAAAAGGTCACCGAAACGACTTAAAGGCGTGAAATCCCTAAACTATAGCGTTCCCATCCCGGACAGTTACGATTGGCGCCAGCAAGGATGCGTTAGCCCAGTCATTGACCAGGTACGACGTTTTAATGGCACCGAATTTCAGATTATTTTAAAATTCAAACGATTATCTAGCCCTCTAACAAGGAGACATCCCGAAGTGTAACCCAACGATTTTGTTCAAACTCGGGGGATTGGTAGACCTTCATGTAACTTGAAAAATCCTAAAGGGAATTTATTCAATGGGCAACCGTTTTGCCATGGCAACGAAAAATGTTTTTGTCAACAACAAATGGAAATTTTCCCATTGAAAATAACATGGGATTCTGACCGATTCCTAGGACCCCCCTGTGAAAAATTTTAACAAATTTCAAAATTTCGAAAATGCCAAAAATAGAAAAAATAGATAAAAATTTACAAAAAAAAACATCAAAACTGATCAACTTTTGATCAATGTGAGGTCAAAATCCCCTGCTATTTTCAACGGGAAAATTTAATATTTTGTGTTGTAAAAAACATTTTTCGTTGCCATGGCAAAATGGTTGCCCATTGAATAAATTCCCTTTAGGATTTTTCAAGTTACATGAAGGTCTACCAATCCCCCGAGTTTGAACCAAATCGGTGGGTTACACTTCGGGATGTCTCCTTGTAAGTTAAAGTTAATAAAAACCACCTATGGACTATAATGCAGTTAAATTACGTGAAAATGTAGAAAAGTCAATAATAAAAAGGGGGCAAAAAAGTTAAACCCTAACAAATTTATAATAATGATAAATCTTAGGAAATGCTTGGACCAATAGGTCTTCGATAATAAAATTGATGAAAAATGAATTAAAATTAAAATTTTGCTGGAAATTCTGGCTATTTTAATTCTGTTTTAATTTGTTTTTGACTCGAAGATTTATTTGGTCCGATTTTCGCGTTTTAATTTTATCCTCGAAGACCTATTGGTCCAAGTATTTCCTAAGTTTTATCATTACTATAAATTTGTTAGCGTTTAGCTTTTTTGCCCAATTTTTATTATGAACTTTTCTACCTTTTCGCGTAATTTATTTGGCTTTTTAACCGACCAACTATGAATACAAAAGTGGTCAACTTTTTCATCACGTACGCAGAGCGTTTGCGGTTTATCCTCGTTGTTCGCGGCGGTGGGAGCCTTGGAAGGTCAAGAGTGCAAGGTCAGAAAGCCCTTGGTCCCTCTCAGCTATCAGCAACTTTTTGATTGTTGCACAGGTAAATAGTCTTATCTAATCTAACAATCGCCGAATTCAATTAACGTTATGAATTTCAGTTTCGCAACTCGCGGTCGATTATTTCAAATGTATCGAAACGACCGTAGGAGGTCTTGACTCCGCCGCTTGTTATAAAAGTCGGGCACAGGTAAGGTTGACTCAAGCATTACCTTTTTAGTTAGAGGTCAGCGCACTGTCGTATTACGTAGTGCTACCCCTTCGTCCTTAACATCTGCTCCTATAGGGAACGGTGAACATAATCGGAGAATATCACTGTCTCGTAGCGCCATCTAACGATCACAAATATAACTTTTAGAACTGAATTAAGGCTATACACTACGATGCGCTATCAATAAATTCGTAACATTTAATTTAATTTAAATATTAGAATATTCTTATCAATAATTAAGATTGGTACCACAAAATAATTTTTATACGTGGTTTTGGTGAATCAGTATAGATGGCGCAAAACAGCAAAGTGAGATTTTTCCGATCGCAAACTGACGAAAGAGACGCAGTGAGCGGACCTCTCCATAAAAATATCTTTTTTCGAAGTGACTCACGCAATATTTCCGTAGTGCACCACACCAGGACAGTGTCGCTTCGATCGGCAATGCGTCGCTGTACGACCGATTGGTTACGGAACCATCACGGACGGCAATGAAATAACCCTGAGGAACAACGTGGCCTTGACTGGACCCATCGCGGTCGGAATAGACGCTTCCCAAGTTTCATTTCAACTTTACTCGTAACTACCAACACGCTGTCTTAAAGCGGGTTCACACGGGCAGTGTTTTCCTGGTTTTCTATATTTTCTAGTTTAACCGCCTTTTCCTGTGGTTCTGGCGCGCAGGAACACGACTGTACACACGGACAAAATTTGCCGGATTTTATCACAGCGAGCGCTGCCGGGGAAACGAGGAAACAGATAACCTTTTTTTGAGGGGCGTTGGGCTCGACCATTCAACGAGCGTTATGCCGTCACGTGGTAGACGCAAAAATTCTTAAGCCTACTTTTAAAGATTTTCAAAATCGCTCCTTATATCACGTGACAGCGAAACGCTCGCTGATTAGTCGAACTCAAACAGTGGCGGCGCCAGAAATTTTCGCGAGGGTAGGCAAACCAAATAAATGGGCCCCCGACCCGGGACCCCCCTTTTCTCAACGAAATCCTTCAATGAAATAAAGTATTGATGTACATGACGAACAAAAAATTCTAACAACAGAAAAACGAGTCTAAATATAACAGAACTGGTTTTATTTACTAGGAGATACCTAAAAAATTTCTAAATACATTATCGACATTTGTTTCATTGTTATTTATAAATAATTTTATCTCTTGGGACAATTTTAAGACCCTTTCTAGATCAATTTGGGGCCCCTTATAGGGTGATTTTGGGGCCCCTCAAAATTTTAAGGTAGGCATTGGCCTACCTGGCCTACCCCCTAGCGCCGCCACTGAACTCAAAGAGCTTCAAAAACCGGGAAAATAAAGTAGAGATATTTCAACATTTGTTTCTCCGTTTTCTCGTTTACCGGCAGCGCTGACGGCGAAAAAATCCGTTAAATTTGGTCCGTGTGTACAGTCGTTTTCCCGTGCGCCAGAACAACGGGAAAAGGTGGTCAAACGAGAAAATAGAGAAAATCAGCAAAACACTGCCCGTGTGAACCAGCCTTTAGGCCTGTTCACGCGAGCCCAACATTGTTGGCCAACTCAGATCGCAAATCGAGTTGGCCAAGATTTAAAGAACGGAGGCGGGTTTTTGGACCGAGGCTTAGCACCGTACCAATCCTCATCGATAAATTTTTCTTAATACCAGAAAATTCCAGAAATTGATAATAACTCTTACGGCACAAAATTCACCATACTGCGTTTAATTGAAAATATAGAAATTACACTCCGTATGGATAATTACTGATTTTAAAGCACTATTTTTTTCTTCAGAAAAAGTTTTTGAAAAATGAGCTTAAGTCTACGAAAGTACAATTTTCAATCGAATAACAATTCTCGGTCGAAAACTATCGCAACGCCCCCTTTGGTTCGCCATTGAAACCTAGATAGGTAGCGGCCAAAGCGGACGCTATTAGTTTTATAAAAAATTATACTGGATTTTAATATAATTTTTGCATCGTTTGCCTATATTTTGATAAGTTTATTTAAAGGGAATATTACCTGCCAAGTAATTTTATGGAAGACCTCTTCAATTTTTAAAATTTTCCTGTACAGTGGCGCCAAACATCGCAAGAGTGGCCAGAGCTGCAAACGTTGGTGTTCCACAACGAATACCTGAGGTTATATTCCCTTTAAGAAAAAGGTCAGACTTTTTAATTTGTCTGTAGCACACGCTAGATCATAGGCGCAACCTCGGATAAGCTAGCGCCGCTACGCCACCTAGACCCCTTTCGGTCGCGAATAGCAGTATAGGAAGATAATTCAAGACGATAGTAGAGGTTTCTATAAAATACGGGAGGTCACGTGTAAATGTTTTTTCTACGTCACTAGCTACAGCTATTGAAGATAGAGCACGCGCTGGAGTCTATTAATATTTTTGAGTTCGAAGTCCACGTGCGAAACGCGCGTGCCAATAAAGTACTAAAAAGCTTAAGCTCGTGACGCGGAGAAAATAATTTTATACTTTGATTGTTTTTTGTTTAATTATTTGGAAAGACCTATGGTGTTGGGCAGAAATGATGGCTCATGTGAACAGGCCATTATGTATTAGCAGAAAAGTATGCGTGTGTACACTTGGAAAGTCTAATGAAGACTATGGTGGTTCTGATGATTATCATTGAAACGAACGTGATTTGCAGTGGAGATTTCGCTCGTGACGCGCTAAGATAAACTCGGCTCCTAGTCCACAATAAGCCTCGTCTCGAATGCTATTTTTAAACCATCTAAGTACGTAATTTTACGCGGAATTGGATCAGGTTTGTGAAGAACATGACAAATTCTGCGAGTTCTTCCGTATGAGAACTAATCAAGGTTTCTTAATTTTTCTGGAAATTCTATTTTACGAGTGAGTGACCTTCATATTCGCTACCTTAGAGCAAAAGTCAAGCAAGTCTGAAAACCCCTATTTGAGAAAAACCAGTTTTAAGTTTGAAATCTAGCATAATAACAATGTTAATCTAACAATGAAAATTGATAAAAAATAGAGTGAAAATATATATTGAAAATTTTGTACTGAGTCACCTTAATTGAAAAACACTCAAGGATTCTTATTTTGAATTTCTTTCAATAGTCACGTATCTCGACTTACTTGACTTTTGCTCTCAGGTAGGGTATTGTTCCCGCTATGCAGCAGCCAATGAATTTGAAGAAAAAAAACGCGTGACGTAGACTAAGCCCCGCCCATTTCTCGAGCTGCTTTCGCAGCATGGTACCAATGAATCCTTAGACATTCTAAGTGTTGACATAATTATCTAAAAATCACAGATTAGATTGTAATCGCTTTAATTAACATTGTAGGAGTGGTATATACGACGACCCGTTATGCGAGACCAACATAGACCATTTTGTTCTGGTTGTGGGATACGGTAGCGAAAATGGCCAAGATTATTGGATTGTTAAAAACAGGTACGTTTTATTAAGGATGAAATTTCTAACCAATAAGCTTATCTCACCCTAGTTTGATAAAAATATTATAGAGGTTCAACCTTGGATTAATTAAGGCATAGGGTTATTCCAGTATAGAAAAAACACGGAAACCTGGGCAAATGGTGCTCTAGCGGCGAGAAAATGCAAAGATATTACTGCGCAAGCGCGAAAAACGGGGCACGGAATAGGTTCAGAAAGGAGGGACATCGGTGTTTTATTTTTCGAACTAATTTTTACATCGAATTTGAAAGCAGATATATTAACGGGTGGCGTAATTTATGTAGAAAAAAGTCTGCCCCGTTTTTGGCGCATGCGCAGACGTTGTTATGCCTATCTTTTCCGATAGAGCCCCATTAGCATACGATTTTCCACCAATGAGAGGAATTTCTACGAGACTAGAATATCCCTATAGACCGATTTACAATATTTAACAGGCAAAGACGACTTTAAAGGGGTAAAATTAATCCGAGGTAACATGGTGATGGCGTTATTTGTTAGTAGATGGCGCTCTGATAGCAGCATGACGTCATAATTTTGATTTTCAACGATTGGTTGAAAGTTTTCAGTTTTTAGTGGACAATGGTTTTGTCGAGATTTAAAATACCAAATTCTCTTCCCTGATTGGATAGTTTAAAATCATATTATAGTGCCATTTATGTCGGAGAGTGTTAACTACTGTTAAAATTAATTGTTAATTTAAATTACAATAATTATATATTTTTAATATAAATTTAAAGTACTATAATTTAGTATTTAGTTAATAACTTTTTAAAAATATTTATTTTTCATAAACTTTATAGTGTCGCCATCTACCTCAAACATTATTAAATAGGAAGGTACCTCGGGTGGATTTCGCCCCTTTTTGCATATTTTCCTGTAGGCAATATGTGAATGCGTCTATGCGCTAATTAATCCAAGGTTCAACATACCGTAAATTATTGTCATGGCAGACGTTATTTTGTAATTACACTAGCGCCATCTCTGGATTTGTTGCCGTACCATCATTTAGGAAATTACAGTTTGCTAATTCTTAGTTCATCTTGAATCAGTGGCGTAGCTAGAAATTCGTATTTGAATGTTAAGAAGGGGGTCGAGAAGGGGTGGAAATTTAGTTCAGTCAAATATAGGCCCAAGGGGGGTTTGGATCCGGAAACGCACCCTTGTCTACGCCACTGTCTTTAATATTTATTTGTACTTACGAGGAAACTACCCGAGGTGATAATCACCGATTTTGTTGAAACTAGGTGGGTATGTAGACTTTATGGTAACATGAAATTTCACCAAGGGAAAAGTTGCAATGGGCATTAGTTTTGCCATGCCAACCGAAAATGTTTTTGACAACACAGTATGTATATTTTCCCATTGAAAATAGCATGGGAATCTGAGAGCTTCTAAGGGTCCCCCCTGTGAAAAATTTCAAAACCAAAAAAAAAAAAATAGATCAAAATTGACAAATGAAATTAATTTTATGATATTTTCATGAATTTTGGTCAATTTGATCAAAGTATGTAAAAATTGATCAGAATCGATAAAAATTGAGAAAAGCGAAATATAAAAGTAAAAAGTTGTATTTGCCAACTAATCTCCAAATCGACGGTAATAAATGAATTTTATCAAAATTAATCACATATAATTTAGTTGTTTGAATTTGATCAAAATTAATAATTTCAATAAGAATTATTATTCAAGTGTTTTAAGCGTTATTTAAGCCAGGCGCCCACTGCTCTTCGTAACGTCTCCGTCCTACCTTTCACAAGCCTTTGCTTCGTAACAGGCACAATGCCTTGTGGAAGGCACGACTGATACGAAACGGAGAGCCAGTGGGTGCCTAACCTTAGTTCCCATTCTCTGGCGTATCGTCTCAACAAAGTCATTTTCCTTAAGAATAAACAAGAGTGTATTTATTTATAATTATAGAGAATGGTCTTGGCTCGCAATCGCTCTCGCGCTCTAACCATAAACTCCTTCCCCCTCATTAGCGTCTGCGGATACTTCGACCATGGTGGATCCTCTTAACATTATCATTCTGTTTAAATATAAGCAAATAACGTTCTCGAGTTCAGCAATAAATCTAAAGATGGCGCCACAATTACGGCTATCGCCATGACAGGGCGAGATAGATTTAAATGAACGAATCCTATCATTTCAGTTGGGGAACATCCTGGGGAGAAAATGGCTACATCCGAATGGCCAGAAACAGAGGAAACCAATGCGGTATCGCTTCCTTGGCTAGTTATCCCACTTTGTAACATGGCAACAAATTTTCGAAAAAAAAACACCAAAATAAAAGACAGCCAACTGACTGAAGGCACTTTAATTTCGAAGGGCAAAAACAATTCAGTTTTTTTTCTTTCTACACGAGATAAAATATATTGTACTGAAAATTAAAATCTCAAGGTGGTTTGTGGGACATTGTAAGAAATTTACAATTTTTTTACGTTAAGTAGGCGAAATTCTGAACGACTAAATGTTGGAATTTAATATCAGTATAACAATCAAAGAGTAAATTTTTGATCCAGGGTAACGTAAATTGCGATTTTAAGAAGTGAGATGTCCTAGCAGTTGTAAATTATTAAAAAATATGGGATCATTTTAAAATTGGATAAATTGAGAACTAAAATTTTTCATCTAAAAACTACACGGTATTCGAGCTCCAATCGTAGGGGATATACACCACTTTTCTGTGAGATTGCATCGCTTGTCCCAACAAGTTTCTTTTGTCTCCTTCGCCCATGTGCACGTACATGAACTCGAGGACCTTTGAAGAGAAACAAAATCATCTATAAGTATTTGATTGTCGAACTTCATTGATAAAACTATATAATAAAAAATAATCGGTTAAATTTACACATGTTTTAATTGATTTGAAATGAAACATGTGTAAATTTAACAGTGTCTTTTTTGACTTTTAATTTATCCTCGACACTTGGAACACTGCCTTCTATAATACTAGGCCTAGAAGTAAGAAAAAAAAGGGGTAGGCGGTAACGATTTTGAAATATCTGATAGAGGTCGCTTTTTGGGTAGGGAAAGTGCGGGAAATTCAAACGTACGCGAAAAATTTCGATATTAATAGCGAAAATACACTTTAATAATGTCAACATTCAATTTATAGGACTTTAATTTCTCTTAACAAATAATGAAATAGATTTAGTTAAAAATAAGCTTGGATCTTCTACAGATTTTTTAATCCATTAAAAAAAAACACATTTATTGTTTTGAAGCCACCAGTGACAGGAGACTGCTGATTGGCCGCAGCCGTTTAACATTTTTTTTATCCCAACCCAAAAAAACCCAAGAGAGCGACATCTAGCGCGAAAATAATGTCAGTTTGTAAATGTCACTTAAAAAATCGACGTAGCTACCATTTCTAGGCCTAGTATTATAGAAGGCAGTGCTTGGAACTACAAGTTGAAAAATGCCAAATTATCATTGGTTGGATCTGCCATGACAAGATACAGACGGGGATGATTGTCAAGGGTCAACGTCAAGTGAAACCACTAAGAGTACAATAAAATAATAATAATAATAATCAGCTAGGCTAATACCCTTGGCACCACCCTAGGCCTAAGTCATCGAGCGACTTTTAAAGCCTTTTAATTCAGGTGGCCGGGTTACAATGCGTAGGAGGGTGGTGGCAAGCCCTGCAAGCCACGCGAGCCAACAGCTCCCTACACTAACTATTACCGTTAACCTCAACAAGTTTTTATGGAAGGGGAAACCGAAGATCTCGGGGGAAAACCCCTTAAACCAGTGGGGAGAGAACTTGCAAACTCAACGTAGAAGGAGTTGTTCCGAGTTTTCACCCAGTGCCACAAGTTGGGATCGAACCCGGCTCCTCTTGCTTTTCCTAGAATTTTCGTGCATTGTCAATGTATACTAAAATTTTAAGTAATTTAATAGTTGTAATTTAGTTTGCTATTAATTGGCATTGCTATAGAGCTAATTTTGCTCATTCTCTTAAAATAAATAAAATAATACGTAGGCGATTTAACTAAATGATTTAAAATAACATCTTAATTAAATCAAAGTGATTAATATCGCTGAATTAAATCAGTCAACCCAAACACTGATGCTTTCAGAACCAGCAAATAATTATCCGAGGAGTCAGCATTTTCACGAAGAGTAAATCACGAGAAACCTCATTAATAAAGATCGCTAATTACTTTTTCTTGGCGGCCTCCGAAATCATCTTTGAACCACCTGAAGACGCTAGAGATGGCCACTTGACCATCTTTGGTCACTTGAACTTTGGCGTCATCCTCCAGGAATGCTTGGGCCGCGAGTCGCAGCTCCTTGTCGACATTCTGTAATATTTACAAAGCTTTTATGTATTTTCACGGTTTCAATGGTGCATTTCTGCCGTAAAAAGTAATATATAATAAAAGTTTATTTTAAACCATGAAGTATCTGTCTCTATAGTATATTACTGACTATTTACTAGTTTAAATTAACCATTGTTAATTTTGCGTTTATAAATATTTATATAGTAAATATTATTGAAGTGATGTGCAATAGGCGATACTATAAAGTAAATTTGGTCTTAACCAACTTGTTAAAATGGGAAAACGGAATAACGTGACTACCTTTTCACAGCCAACTTCGATTCGGTATCTCGTGTAAATAGTTGGCCGTGCGACTTTTAAAGAAAAAAATATTCCTTCCAGATACTGCAGACAGCTAATTAACTTACACTTTTCTATTACAAAAATGTTTTAAATAATAATAATACATAGATAATTTAGACGAATCGATCAAAATTTAAACCACCTTTAGCAAAATAAAATGAATAATAGTTCGTATTTCTTAGGATAGATGGCGGTACAGTTCTCCACAAAGTCACGTGACTACCATCTTTTCAGCCCCCCTGGACTTTATAGTTTCGCCTATTCGGACAGACACGTAGCAGGATCTTTCTATGGAGAGGTCAGCGCAACCGCGGTTTTTTGTGCAACTCGTTCGTCAGTTTCAAGCCAGGATGAAAAATCTCACTATATTGTTTAGCGCCATCTACACTAGTACCCCAAACTACATATAAGTAATTATATGACAAAACTGACTATTTTATTGTAAAAATATTATCATTTCGTCAATTATTTAAAACTATTTTATTGTAGCAATATTAATTGGACACAGGGGGTTTAAAGAAGTATACAGAGGGGTTTGGGACGGCGGCGAGTTTGAGTTATTTTTCGGGAAAAAGTGTACCACGGAAATTTTCGCATGGGAAAAGAGGGGAGCGGGTAACACGGTAGTTATCACATGGGAAAAAGGAGGAGGGGGTACAACGGAAATTATCACATTTGAAAAGGGGGGAGGTGGTACCGCGGTAATTATCACATGGGGAAAAGATGAGGAAGGGCCTTACTGGGGTGGTTGTACTATGGGGAAAGGAGTACCATGGAAATTATCCCCTGAGAAAAAATGGGAGGAGGCTTTACTGGGGGGGGGGGGAGGTTCGACTATGGGGTAAAGGGTACCACGGTAATTCTCGCATGGGAAAAAGGGAGAGGTGGCTTTACTGCGGTGGTTTGACTATGGGGTAAAGGGTGCCACGGTAATTCTCGCATGGGAAAAAGGGTAGGCGACCTTACTGCGGTGGTTCGACTATGGGGTAAAGGGTGCCACGGTAATTCTCGCATGGGAAAAAGGGAGAGGTGGCTTTACTGCGGTGGTTTGACTATGGGGTAAAGGGTGCCACGGTAATTCTCGCATGGGAAAAAGGGTAGGCGACCTTACTGCGGTGGTTCGACTATGGGGTAAAGGGTGCCACGGTAATTCTCGCATGGGAAAAAGGGTCGGTGGCCTTACTGTGGTGGTTCGACTATGGGGTAAAGGGTGCCACGGTAATTCTCGCATGGGAAAAAGGGGAGGCGGCCTTACTGCGGTGGTTCGACTATGGGGTAAAGGGTGCCACGGTAATTCTCGCATGGGAAAAAGGGGAGGCGGCCTTACTGCGGTGGTTCGACTATGGGGTAAAGGGTGCCTCGAAACACACCACTAGCTGAGGGCCCGCCTGTAAGGCGGGCTTCTCAGCTAGTTTGTTATATGGCAGAGATAAGCTTGTGTCCTAACCTCTCCATTACGTAAAAAGATCTTGCTAACAGGCAGTCTGAGCTTGGAATAGAGAAGTTGACTGGATGGGAAATTCCCATATCTGTTGCATTGAGTCTCTTCCCCCATCAATTCGGCCTAAGCCCTCCCAGCATGCACTGTGTTTTTGGTAGGGGCCTACGTTTTACCTTACTCTAGCGACGAAAAAGAGAGTTATTTCCAAGGGTGTTGTGAATATTTGATATTTATTTTATAGAACCAAGGCCGAACAAACCGTTAAAGGTTTGAACTTAGAGGTTTGAATGGAAAATTTGTAACAACCAAAATCATGTTTTAAAGACGGTATTATATAGTTTAGCCATTGATATAGTTAGAATTGTTCATAATGAAAAAGTACTGCTGTTATAAAAATTGCAAATGCGATTCAATTAATAATTTTAATTTATAAAAGAAAAAAACTTGTTAGGCCTTGGTTTATAGTACAATATTAGATAATAGAGCAAAATTTACCTTCATTTTTTTTTAATAATTTTTGAAAATTTGATATATGAGTGATCATGTTGGTATCCAAAAAAATTTAAACTAAAACAATCCATTATAAAAAGAACTAATACAATCGGAAATTAGTGGTAGCAGCCGCACACGTGGCGCCATCTCTCGATTAATTGCCAATTCAAATCCCCGTTGATCCGGGAGGAGTAAAAATGTATGTGGTGTGTCTTGATCAAATGAAATGTGCGAAGATCCTACCTGCGTAGTGTAGGTTTTGATGGTGGGGCATCCTTTAGTTCCGCTGACCAGGGCGAAGTGGACCAAGGGCTCGCATCGTGGCAGGGCGAGGCGGCGTCGGGGATCGCCCTTGCCGAATTGCTTGCGCGTGAACGGGGGCCACGGAATTAAACCTTGTCTGTTCCCGCGAAGAATCCCGTTGCATATTTCGCGTAAGCTGAACAGGAGACCGCCCACGATATAGCACGATTTGTTCAAAAACTGAAATTGAAACGCGTAAATTTATATTATTTCAATCCAGTCACGCAAAAACACGTGCTTGAATCAAAGACAGTAGATACAGGGACGAGAAAGCAGGGGAAATTTTTTTGATTTTAAACGTCTTCATATTCACGGGGAGTTAGATGTAAACAACCCGCGGCCATTGTTAAGACGTGGTTCACCACTGGACAGTATTATTGTAGTTAGTTTTTACCATTTTGATGTTAAATTAAAAATAAAACTACGAGCGTAAATAAAAAATGCCCATTTGTTTTGAACACTTAAGCCTCGTCAAGAACCGCTAAAATTAGGTGACCGCCATTTTTTTGTTTACAACTAACTCTCCTTGCGTTTAGGTCGTTTTAGGTGAGATATTCCAACAGAGGCCGCCAATACACTTTCTCGTCCCTGTATCTACTGTCCTTGCTTGAATCGAGACAGATTTTTGAGCAGCCCACTCGGCGCATTTCTTTTAAAGTGGTTGGTAAACTTATTTTATCCCCAAAATAAAAAATTAAATATGCTTTTTTTAATTTTTACTGATAGCAGCTATGTACTAACAAGAACAACTGACGCAAAACTATCCGAAGTCAAGGTATTATGTTAAAAGTCACCTTTAAGGCTTCAAAGATAACGATTTACCGGAAATTCGTGCAAGTTTATTTCCGGTGTTATTTCTGGTCAGCGCTGTTTTTAAAGATGGCGCTGATAAATGTTACACGGCCCGAAAGTCGGAGGAAGCGAAAAATATTATTTTCAATAATTAATGAGTAGGTAAATGACAAAATTGTTGACGACAATATTCTTAATTGTTGCAACGATCAGTCTTATCAAGAATGTATTTATTTATACTCAGGGAGAATGAATATGTCGAGATTATTTTTAGCGTTTCTCCAATTCCACCCGTTGGGGCCCCCGGTATGCTCCTCCGCTTTAATAAAATCAAATAATACTGCAATATCATTGGTTCTTAAAAATGACGTTTTTCGACGCGATTAACGCTGCAGCGAGGACGCAAAAAATAAGACCGCCTCCTTTTTTCCTCCCCCCACCCATAGCGTGACGGCGTTAGGGCCTCAACGTGTCCGTCGATAGTCTCGACATATTCATTCTCCCTGAGTAGAAATAAATACATTCTGGGTCTTATATTGAAAAAGCGAAAACGGCCATTGTAGTAGCTGATGCATTCCAATTAAATGAAAGGCCTTTGACGAAACTAGTAGAATTGCTGATTAAAACTACAGTTGTATAATTTTAACTGTAAACACCGACGCATTTGCCGTCATGACATAATAATAATCAGCTAGGCACCACCTTAGGCCCAAGTCATCTAGCGACTTATATTGCCTTTAAACGGGTGGCCGGGTTACAATGCGTAGGAGGGTGGTGGCAAGCCCTTCATGCCACGTGAGTCAACAACTCCCTACAGTTTACACTAACTATTACCGTTAACCTCGACAAGTTTTTATGGAAAGGGGAAACCGAAGAATGGTTCCGAGTTTTACACAAGCTGGGATTGAACCCGACTCCTCTTGCTGCGAGGCTAGAGCGCTAACCACTCCTTCTCTCCAAGATGGTTTTTTTTATGAGTATCGGATGATCATTATGAAACGCGACGAGCGTTACTGAACGTACCCAAGAGGGCTAACGATAATTATACTTTGGCAAGTCTGACAACGCCGAGTCTCTATCATTGAGTTGCGAATATTAATCTAGAGGTCCAATCAAAACGTCGGATTTCAGTATTTCGCGAAACAAGTTTTTAAAAGATAACAATACTGCCGTCTGCTCCCAAATGACGAGAAAACTTTATCATTCTAGCCGTGGCGCCGTCTATCTCTCAATGGTTCGTTCAAATAAAACGCGTTTTCCGGCAAAAATATTTTTATTTTTCAAAATAATGGATGGCGCCACGGGTCATATGATAACGTTTTCTCGTCATTTTAGAGGAGACGACACATTCGTAATTTTCAAAAACTTGTTTCGCGGGGAGCAGATTTGATTGGATCTCTAGATTAATATTCCCAACTCAATGGTCTCTCTCTCTCTCTGTGTGCAGGCGAAGAATATCTTCCGGCAATCATGAAAACAGAAGCTGCTTATTCTCTGATAACCCGAATATATTCTTGGTAATAAGGTACTTACTAAAGCATTCTGTAGGAAAGTATCGGTAGGGCCCCTGACGACAATGGCGTGGACGACGAGAGCGTTGTACAAATTAACGAAAAAGGCGATCGTCTCCTCCCTGGTCAACCTTTCCAAAATGACCCTTTGCAGTTCCTTGGTCAGTTCGACGTACGCTTCGAACACGCGGCTTTTCCGCAAACCATCGTAATCCACTCTCTAAGGGAAAAAAAAGAAACAATCGGAAAGTTTAGAAGTGAAACGCTGAGCTTGAAATCGTAGATTTATGACGGTGAGATTTTAGCGACCAATTTAATTAACTATAAAGCCCTCCACGCCCGACCGAATAAAACCCCAACTATTTAAATAACAAAATTAAGACAACTTTAGGTAACGCTTGACCAAACACGTTAAAAATTAAACACAAGCGTTGCAAGCTAAACTTCACGTAATGCATACGTGATATTTTAATGGCCATT
The DNA here is from genome assembly GCF_980474605.1 of Leiobunum rupestre. Lineage (NCBI taxonomy): Eukaryota > Metazoa > Arthropoda > Arachnida > Opiliones > Sclerosomatidae > Leiobunum > Leiobunum rupestre. Next base: position 58,265,373 of record NC_143386.1, read on the forward strand.
GATACGTTTCTCTACGAAACATATGCAATCGACCTTGTAATAATGTGGTAGTGGTAGTAAGCTGAGTATAATGTAATCTCCAGGGTTGTTCAAAATGTTTTTTTTTTCAAAAGGCAAAATGCAAAATGTAAAATGCAAAATAGTTTCTTGATAACTCAAAATGCAAAATAGAAAATGCAAAATACTTTCTTGATAACTCAAAATGCAAAATACTTTCTTAATAAATCAAAAAGCAAAATACAAAATGCAAAATACTTTCTTGATAACTCAAAATGCGAAATACAAAATGCATTTTGAAAATTGGTTTTTGCAGCTCAAAATAAATGTACAAAATGCATTTTAAAATTGGTTTTTCAAAATGTAAAATATTTATACAAATGCACTCTTTTTAAGTTTACCACTAGCTAATTATTAATTAGTTACCACAGTTAATGTGGAGGTTTGTCTATAATAATTAATAAATAATTAGGAATTAATTACTAATTAATTATTATTAATTAGTAATTAATATTAATTACGTCGAGATTTGAAAACCATCCTCGCACGGAGCAGTGGCACTTTACAAATGCTTTTCTGCTTCTGAGTAAGTAAGTAACTGCGTATCGCCATCTATGACTAACTTCCTCTACAAGAGCTGCGTACCAGAGGAAAAACATTTTGGAAAAGCATTTTAAAAATGTTATCCACATATAAAACCCACAAAGTGCAAACAAAAAAAATATGCAAAATACTTTTTCTAACTTAAAATGCATTTTGAACAACCCTGGTAATCACCGATAACAAGAACGTATTTAGGTACCTAAGCACCTTGAACCAAGTAACGCTGGCGGAATGGCCACGTCCTAAAAGTAGCATATAGCACCATCTGGAAATTTTAAAATTAGATTCTTTTTTGCATGACTTCAGATTCGCCTGATGGACAATTTTGAATAACGCTTTCTTAAAACGTAATAATTACAATAAATATTAAATTTCATATAAATACCTAAAATATTTCTTTAAACGTTAAAAAGATTTTTGTTAGAATAATAAATATACCTAATATATCCATTTTTCAGTAAATAAATACTTTTAATATCAATTTTTTTTGGTAAATAAATACTTTTCATATCCATTTTTTTGGTAAATAAATACTTTTCATATCCATTTTTTTGGTAAATAAATACTTTTAATATCAATTTTTCAGTAAATAAATACTTTTAATATCAATTTTTTTTGGTAAATAAATACTTTTCATATCCATTTTTTTGGTAAATAAATACTTTTCATATCCATTTTTTTGGTAAATAAATACTTTTAATATCAATTTTTCAGTAAATAAATACTTTTAATATCCATTTAGTAAATAAATACTTTTAATATCCATTTTCAGTAAATAAATACTTTTAATATCCATTTAGTAAATAAATACTTTTAATATCCATTTTTTAGTCAATAAATACTTTTAATATCCATTTAGTAAATAAATACTTTTAATATCCATTTTATAGTAAATAAATACTTTTAATTTCCATTTAGTAAATAAATACTTTTAATTTCCATTTAGTAAATAAATACTTTTAATATCCATTTTTCAGTAAATAAATACTTTTAATATCCATTATAGTAATAATAATCAATAATAATAACCAGCTAGGCTAATAATCAAGGAAACACCTTATTCCCAATTCATCTAGCGACATTAATGTCATTAATCCAGGTGGCTACAATGCGAGGATACCCGGATGAACAATAAAAGGCGAAATGCAGCGGGAGATAATATTAGCGTCCAATGTTCTCAGATACATAAGTACGTACTTGCTGATAGCTAGTCCGTTAAAGCACAAACCCTTTCAGGGGCATAAAGTTTCTATGATAAGATACGCTTGTCCTGCTGGTTGACCTTTTAAGAATGTAGCGTTGGAATATCCACCCCTATACCAGTATTTTATGTTTAAATCGTGGAGTTCCGATCATTTATAATTAGCTAAAATGATTAATTAAAAAACAACTAATTGTTGAAATAAAACAAAGCACTTGACAACAATTGACCCCCGCCCCTCTTAGCTACGCCCCTGAACTGAAACTTTACATTCCAAGTCCAAATGAATTACCCTAAAAAACAGCTTTTAACCCCCTAAAAACCATGTTAAACTCAATGCAAAAACGACTATAAAAATTAGTAATATTACTTATGATATACAAGGATAACTAATTACTTTTAAAGTACCTTAACACAAGGATTTTTCTGGTAATTTTTTTAATTTTTCCAATGTCAATGGTTGCGAAATTGCACTTATCCCTTTCCCAGTGACGGCTTTGTTTAGCGTTTCATTTTGAAGGTATAGACGTTTAGTCCAGCACCCTACACTTATTTCGGAACAGCAACGATAAACAGAGTAACAGCGCTAAAAATGGCATGTATCGCCAAAATATAAACGCTTTAGTTACAAGCAAAGGCACTTTAAATACTTTGGGGGAAATTGAGTGATTGCTACTTGGAGCGAAGTACTGGCGCTCCTGACCCCAAAAACGCGCTTTCTTCTCAATGTCAAGGAAAACATAAACACTTACTTTTCCGTCCGGAGAAAGATGACTGGCGTACAGCCGCAACAGTAACCTTCTCAACTCTTCAGCCAGTTCAGGGGCTAAGAAATATACACTATTATTATTTCAAACTAGGTTGTCTCGAATTAGAGGTCGGGGATGGTTAACTTTTATTCAATAGATAAAGCTCTCAAAATTATTCGTAAAATGTTTTGATCAAGTAATTTATATTTCTGCATTATCCGATTAATTTTTTGATAAATTTGTAAAATTAATCGGAAAAACGACGTTTTTTTCGATAAAAAGCTCAAATTTTCCGAAAAATACATGTTTTTTTATCATTTTCCGAAATATTAACCGGTAAATTTCTTTGTTTACATTTTTTCCCAAAAAAATTAATTTAAACATGGATAATGATTAACCGTCCCAGACCTCTATCTCTAATGAGCTATAATATGAACTAGAGATCTATTTATAACGCAACTTTATCATTAGCCGTTGGCGCCATCTATTCGAAAACTATAAATTGGAATTACCTAGTACCAGAAGTAAATGAACCGAGGTTATCAGACTGCTATAGTCCCCATGTTGGAGGCGCTTTCCTTATGAAGTTACATTTTTACATCGAATTTGAAATTTTGCGCGCTCCTAGGCCAAAAAAAAAGGTTTTTGTTTTTACGAAACTATTTTTTATACATAAAAATAGCTATACCCACAATTCCCAAGTGCAATTTATCGCGTCAAAAGACGGAGATGGAAATTAGCTTTTATTTGACTCGATTTTCTCATAATTTTCATCAGGCAAACGCCCTCCGATTCTGAGCGCTATTTCGATAACATCGATTCATTTACTTCTGCTAGAACCACTATCAAGGCTTGCTCTTCATTAGTTTTAATTCCATGTAACGGTTATGTTTGACCACCCGAAGAAAACCAAAGTGAAATCGCCGACGATTCCACTGAAGACGAGTTCGTAAAATTCCCATACAATTTGGGCAGCGATTTTTTTATTTTGAAATTTTCATGTTAAGGGTAATTAATATTAATTAATTATCTAAATTAAACTGTAAGAAATGTAAAATTTATAATTTCTTCGGGTTTTATTTGCAGATACCCTTAGAAAACGTTGAGCCTAAATTACGAATTCTAAACCAAAAACCATCGTCCAAAGCGCGGCTTCAATCCACTACGTAACGTTTACTATTTTCGCGAGATAGCGCTAGCACGATTTGATAGAGTGCTTTTGTTTATACTCTACCACACGGCTTTCTTCTAAGCACCTTGACACTGAAGCGAGTGATTATCAGTGGAATCATTTCCGAAACCAGCTGATATTCACAAAAGCGTCATCAAACCCAAAAGTGTGTCAATTCTACCTCAGCGCCTGCTAAAACAAAAAGTAAATAGGGGGAGAAAGTCTATCACTGCCTTCAGATTTTACCTTCCACCATGCTTGACACCCTTTTTAAAGAGCTAGTGATCACGTGATATTTCTAACCAATACGTATAGCGCATTACGCGCGAAGTAGTGCATTTGTGGTATTCCGGTCCGCGCTCAAGATGAAAATTTTGAATTTTATTCCCTGGCAACCATGTCACCAACTCGCGATTTCAAATAGTCTCTCCGTCAAATGCTGACCATTATTTCCTTCGATAACGGTTGGTTTTAATTAATAATTACCATTTCAATTGTAAAATAAACAAAAAAAGCTCGTAGCTATAGCTATTATTTCAGTTAAACTTGCAAATTGTTACTCTTACCCCCCGATCCCAGTTCATTCCCTTCAGTGCAACAAGCTCCCACCTTGGATAAATAATAGTAGTTCCTACTTGGATATATCACTATATAGTCCCGCGTGCATTTGCTAAGTGTTTGTTACGGATTCTGCCTTGTAGAAGGACACGTGTTACGGGAGTTTTGGAAATTCTCCGCTAACTTCGTCGAAGCGGCGCTGCTGTCGCAAAAGCCATTTGCTGGTTAGGAACTACTATTATTAATCCAAGCTCCCACTGAGCAATTTACCTTTCTGACACACTTTTGGGTCTTATATCGCTTTTGATATTCAACAATTATGTGCGTCAATCAGTTCGCGTTTATTATTGGAAGCTCATTGCCATGGTAACTCGCTTAGATCGACCATAGCATGGTGATTATTCACAGTCATTTTGGTATTTTGACTGGTGATCCGTGACGTGAAATAACGTCATGGCGGGGCTTAGCTACAACCATAAGTGAATGATACCTCTTAGTAGTCAAATGGCTATGCGGCCTATGGCGTATATGCTTGTCCAAATAAACCTATACTCTCTAGCTACAACCATAAGTTAAAGAGAGTAGAACCCTCCTGGTTTGGTAGGGGGCGCCACAGCTTCTCTCTTTTCTCGTTTATGGCGCTAGTGTAGAACGAGAGTAGAAACACCCAATTCTTCTATTAGAGGAAGCGTGCCCTCCCTGAAGAGGTTTTCTCACTTGAAACCTTTATTGTTTCATATTTAGTGTTTATTTTTTAAATGCACCCTTCATTAACATATGAACAACAATATCCGAGCTATCAATGAATTATTTTCATTATAGTTTGGATATTTATTCAAATATAATTTCTTAATAATGAGGTACGTGGTTTTAGATTCACGTAAGGCGTTCTAGTAGATATGAGAAATTAAAGCACTAACAAAGCGGGGATACTTTTAGTGGGATAATTCCTCAAAAACCACGGTATTTCACACTACGTATAACACGTGGTTAGAAAAATGAGGGGAGGGAATTCTGTATTGCCCCAAATTCCTGAAAAGATTTTACTCCCTTTAATGATACCTCTAAGTAGAGAAGTGGCTATACTCTCTCCGCACTGTGTGTCAACGTAGCCCTAATATAAATCTGAACTGCCGAAGCCGACGTTTCTCTAATCCCGTTCGGTGCAAGGCTAGCTTGAACTGCCTCAAAAGAGCGAAATTTAAAAAAAAAACCGATTTTATCTATTGGTTTATTTTTCTCACGTGACACAACTAAATCCTCACGGTTATTGGCCTATGAAAATAGCAGACAAGTTTAACGAGCGATGTTTATATGTGTTGGAAGTTTAAATTTATCAAGTTATAATAATTTTACTATGGCTAATTTGTGCGTAAAACAAACGCAGTGCAATCTTGCAGCTGAAAGAACGATTATATTGAGTGGGAAAAATTATCCAAAGTCGATTTGAAAGTAAAAACTTTAAAGAAAGGCACTCAAACGCTAGCGGTTAAGTTTTATACATTTAAACATTTTTCGTTGCCATACCAAAACCGTTGCCCATTGAATAAAATCCCTTTAGGATTTTTCAAGTTACATGAAGGTCTACCAATGCCCCGAGATTGAACAAAAGCGGTGTGTAACACCTCGGGTAGTCTTGAAAGCTCCGTCCCTCCCAATATAGTTTCATTCTCGACCGCCCAGCACAGATATTTTTCAAATTTTCCATTTTCGCGGGAATCGAAGAGACAAGTTTTGACAATACATTTTCTAGATAAAGTCTCCACCTTAAAAGGGCTTATTTGACTACTTAGAGGGATCATAAACATGTTCTACAATCTATGCCTACGAGGCTACGAGAAATCCACCAACATACTTAAAATTTGGTGAAATCTTTTTAGTTTATGTATGTTGATTGAAGCAGCCATACGTTCCCACGAACTCGCGTGTTTTAAATTTGGTCTCGAATTTCTCCAGACAATACACGAAAATTAAAATTTAGAGTACGTTATGACATAGTTCCTTGGTAGATCTAGTTACTTTCAAACTTTCATTCTAATTGGCAAGGCTGGTCCATAATTATCGATCGAGAATTATCAATGATAATTATCACGATAATTATCGATATTTATCCGATGAAAAAATCATGATAATTATCGAATTAAATTTAAATCTTTGAAAACAGTTTTTAAAGTTTAATTTAATAATTTTGAAAGCCATATACAGCAGTATTAAGTATTTATGACATTTTAAACTTTAAAATTTTAAATTGTTTTGAAACTTGAAAAGGCAATGTTGATTTGTTCATAATAATTGGTATATTCCCATTCGACCGAATTCAATATGTTTCCGAAATATAGCCCAAAAGGCGGATTCGGTTCATTGGGACCTTTTGTTTTGTTTTTTACTTCTGCCCCGAGATATAGCAGGGTACGCAAAAAACGTTATACCTAAACAAAATTGCTACAGGTGTACTAACGGTAAGGTTAGGTTAGGTTAGGTTAGGTTAGGTTAGGTTAGGTTAGGTTAGTCTCTCACTTCCCTAGGGTGACGCGCTTTTATAAATATATTTATGCTTTGAACTTTTTATTTATATCAAGAATACAATAATTCAAATTTCACATTAAAAATGAAATTGTTCGATGTACTATAAAAAATAATATAAACGTGCAAAATTGGGCTGTAAACCGCACAATTGGGGTATTTTCGATCGATTGGGACTCAAATGTTAAATCGTTTTCGAACGAATGGGATTTCGGTCGAATGGGACCAAAGCTAATAATTCATCGGAATCATCGTTAAATTTTTCAACTTATATTCCAAATATTCATAATTATCAAAAAAATCCGATATTTATCCAAATAAATGGATAATTATCAAAAAATCCAATAATTATCGTATAAATTGGATTTTTTGATTTTTTCCGAAAAAAATCCGATTTTTTGCCAACCCTGCTAATAGGTGAACTTTTACTATGTTTACCACAATGACAAACATTCGACGATAAGAAATCTTAATTCGCTATAATTTGCTATTAAACTATTGATTTCTGACCGGGTCTGGGTTTGGCGCTCGAGGTCTCTCCAGCGTTGATGGCACTAGGATAGGCGTGACTTAAGCATTTGTAGGTGGCCCTGCTCTGGAAGGGGACGCCGTGATTGGTCAAGTTGCTGGGCACCAAGAAATGTCGCGACAAGAGAGACTGTCCCATTTGACAAGCGTCGACCGGACCTAATTCAAATTAAATTTAATCACCGACCTCAAAAAGTCAAAGATTACGTATTTCAACCACTCACCCATTCCTTTCTCCCGTTTGAGCCAATCGACCAGTTGTTGACCAGTGAAGGATTTGAAATTGCGCGAACAGTGACCACGCGTCAACCTGCTTCTTTGAATTTCGCTGTATACGTCGAAGAAGTCGTCTTTGACGTACAGGCCTAGCACGCTACCTATTTCAGATACAAATTAAATCATAAATACTAAAATTTCGTTCCATGGTCGATATAACTTAATGTTAAATTTAATATAAGTTCCGCTACTACATGGAGGTTAATAAAATGAAATAAAATTTATTTTTGCTGAGTCACACAGAAACATTTAGTGATTTAAGCTAGGAGCCACAAACACAGCACCCTACACAAGGAGAGCGCAACCCGTCAAAAGTCGTGCATTTTCTTGCGTACCGTTTTCATTGGTTAGACGCTTAAGCGCCTGCTGCCGTCGGAAGGGAAAAATTCCAAAATAGTCTTCCCCCTTTCCGTAAAACATTCAGCGTAAAGGCTAGTCCAATGAAATTTGTACACAACACTGCGTTAGCGTGTTTAAGGCTAGCTACGTTCTCCTTGCGTTTGTTGCTCCTAGATTTAAGTGACTAATCTGAAGTGACTGTTCAGTCACTAAGGTTTTAAAAGTTAAAACAAATGCATATTTTTTTCTTCCCTAGTAACTACTCAACCATATAACTAAAAAAATATCAGTTTTGTTTTAAGAAAGACAAGATTAAACAAGATTTTTTTTCAAATGTTGAGAAACAACCATGTTTCGGCATTCAGAGCAGTCTCTTATCGTCGTTCAGGGGCGTAGACAAGGGGAGGGTTTACCAACCCCCTCCCCTTTTGGGGTAACTTTGGTTGTACTAAACTTTCACCCCCTTCTCGACCCCTCACAGGTACTTTACATAGTTTGAACCCCTCCCTTGAAGGATTTCTGGCTTGAAATCTTTTTTGAAGACAAATAATATTAAAAACGATTTGTAGGGACTACAGCATTTTCCTACACAGCATTAGTTTAATCAGCATTTTCCTACACAGCATTAGTTTAATCAGCATTTTCCTACACAGCATTAGTTTAAACAGCATTTTCCTACACAGCATTAGTTTAAACAGCATTTTCCTACACAGCATTAGTTTAAACAGCATTTTCCTACACAGCATTAGTTTAAACAGCATTTTCCTACACAGCATTAGTTTAAACAGCATTTTCCTACACAGCATTAGTTTAAACAGCATTTTCCTACACAGCATTAGTTTAAACAGCATTTTCCTACACAGCATTAGTTTAAACAGCATTTTCCTACACAGCATTAGTTTAAACAGCATTTTCCTACACAGCATTAGTTTAAACAGCATTTTCCTACACAGCATTAGTTTAAACAGCATTTTCCTACACAGCATTTTCCTACACAGCATTTTCCTACACAGCATTTTCCTACACAGCATTTTCCTACACAGCATTTTCCTACACAGCATTTTCCTACACAGCATTTTCCTACACAGCATTTTCCTACACAGCATTTGTTTAATCAGCATTTTCCTACACAGCATTTTCCAAAACAGCGCTTTGTCGTAATAGTATTTCCCAAAACAACAAATTGTTCAAACGGCGCTTTGTCGTAATAGTATTTCCCAAAACAACAAATTGTTCAAACGGCGCTTTGTCATAGCGGCGGTTCTCAAAACCGTATTTTGTCGAAATAGCGTTTGCCAAAACCGCGCTGCTTTCTATAGCACTAATAATATAGGCCTATTGTAATACATATTTTTCTGGAATTTCGGCAAATTTCGTTACCTAATGGTTTCTGCCGACAGTTAGTATTGCAAACTAACATAACCTAACCCCTGAAGTTCATATGTATGTGCCAGAATTCATTTAATGTTATAACATTTTCCATCGTCAATTCATGTATATTTTAAGAAACCGCTGTCTTGACCAAAGCCGCTAATTTGAGAAACGCTAACTTTAGAAACGCTGTTTATGAAAAAAGCTGTTTTGACAAACCGCTCTTCTGAGAAACTCTTAACCAAGAAACGGCGACTAAATAAAACGCTCTTTCGACAAACCGCTGTAATGAAACACTATTTCAACAACCGCTGTTTTAACAAAGCGCCGTTTCAACAAAATGCTGTTTTGAAAAAGCGCTTTTGAAAACGTTATTTGAGTCAAGCGCTCTATTCCCTACATACCATTAAAAACGCAAAAAAAATCCCAAAAAAGTTAATTTTAGAAAAAGTAACTTTTAGTGATAAAATTTAAAAAAGTAATTTTAAGAGAGAGAAGTGATTCAGCAACCGGTCTGCATTTCTGCCACCAGGTTGAACAAAACCTAGGGGGTGTTAGTTACGTTAAAAACAAGTCGTACTTCTAACTCCTTTTAAACGTGTTCCTATCTCTTGAATAACCAAATTTAAACTTTTTAAGCCATTGCATGTTAATAATAAATTCTAATAATTTATTCGAAAACTTTTTAGCAACGCCAACTAAAATAAAATTAATTTTTAAAATATAAATAAATATTATAAAAGTTGAAAATGGCAGCCTGAAGAGTTGAGACTCAAATGTTGCTGTAAAATCTACAAATTAGGTAATTTCCGTATTTTCGCGGCGAACATCTTAAATCAGAAAATTCGTATCCTGCTCATTTAAGTGCACGAATAATGACGAAATAATGGTCGGCATCGTAATCGGAATATAAAGGCAATGAAAAGATCTTTATAGAAAATCAAGCAAGCGACATCCTGTTTCAGCTCTTTTCAAACATCTCTCTCTCTCGCTCCCTCTTAATTAAATAAAACTCTTTAAAAACTCCCAAGTGCGAAAGCACCAGTCCACAAAATGAAGTCAGTATAAGCGCGAACCAATGTACGAATTTGAAAAGATCCTTTCACAGGGGTAATTGAATTAAAACCCCATTTTTTATGTTGGTGCTTATGGCATTTTTAAACAACCAAAGTTTTACCAGATGGCGCCAGCAGTCGTTGAAAAATTACATTATTTAAAAAACGAAGATAGTTAAAATATATTTATATTCCAAAATTTTTATGTAATTCCTTTTACATAAAATTACGTAGTTTGTTTTAGTATTAAATCTTTATTTCCATACCACCAAAAATCCTTTGATTTGCGCCACCTAGTATAAATAAAAATATTAAAGTCTAATATTTAAGGGAATTGTTTTAATTTCGGAAATAGGGATTGAAAAATATCCAATTATGATTGGTCGTATCCACTTTCACGAGGAGGTAAATGGGTGCATCTAGTTGAATTTCGGTCCTAGTAATTTAAAACGATGCGGTGTCCCTTTAAGAGCGAAGTTCTTAGATGTTCAATTTTAATGCTTAAATTTATACTAGATGGCGCCAATGAGATAATTTCTTTGAACAAAATCGTACGTCACGTTTAAGAACGCTCTCAACGAAAATAATTTTAACATATATCGTTTTAGTCGTAAAAACCAAATTTTAATAGCAGCCACCGATTAGATGGCGCCACTAACAAGGAGACTACCCGAGTTGTAACACACCGATTTTGATCAAACTCGGATATTTGGTAGACCTTCATGTAACTTGAAAAACCCTGAAGGGAAATGTCTCCATAGGCAACAGTTTTGCCATGGCAACCAAAAATGTTTTTAACAACACAAAATGGAAATTTTCCTACTGAATATAACATGGGAATCTGACCAATTTTAAGGGTACCCCCTGTAAAAATTTTAATCAAATTCGAACTTTTTCATTATTTTTATATTTACTATTTTTAGCATTTTCAAATTTTTTTTTTTACAGGGGGTACCCTTAAAATTGATCAGATTCCCATGTTATTTTCATTGGGAAAATTTCCATTGTGTTGTCAAAAACATTTTTGGTTGCCATGGCAAAACGGTTGCCTATGGAGACATTTCCCTTTAGGGTGTTTCAAGTAACATGAAGGTCTACCAAACCCCCGAGTTTGAACAAAATCGGTGTGTTACACCTCGGGTCGTCTCCTTGTAAGTACTACGATCTTCAAGTTATTTCCACCAATGGGAAAGCGGGTAAGAGGTTATGGCCCTTGCCTCTTCTTTACTATTGGCAATGAAACAGCGTAACCTTTCAAACGCTTTCCGATTGGTGGCTAAATCTAAACGGTGGCCGCTCTTAAAATTTGGTTTTTAAGACTGTAAGACGATATAAGGGAAAATTGTTTTCGTTGAGAGCGTTGTTAAAGGATTTTGTTAATCGCTTTAAAAGCGTGTTGCAAATTTTATAAAATATCGCCTGCAGCTAACCTTCCTCCATGCTACGTCATGCACGTGACCGCTGATCAACAAAATAATCAGCTCCCTTAGCCGATAACTTCGTTGACTCAACGTTTTTTACATGACGTCAAAACCGGATACGCAAAAAATCGTACAGTAGAGAAAACGGTCTCAACGTTAAGGGTTGCTGAGCGCTACCTTAGTACCTTGGAGTATGGTGTGAAAACCTTGTTGACATCAGAAAAATATAAAATAGTATAGATTCACAATTCTACGAGGGACTGATACGGAAGTGACAAGTAGCAGAAAACGCGTGACTTCAACTCCACGTTACCCTAGGGCTATAAACATCATTAGGCCTAATCTACCGCGTTCTTTTTCCAAATACTAATTTTGAACACCGATAGATGGCAGATGGCACTATTACGTAGCGCATGCGGAAAATATTTTCCAAATACTAATTTTGGTCACCGACAGATGGTACTATTACGTAGCGCATCCGGAAAATATTTTCAAAATACTAATTTTGGTCACCGACCGATGGGCATTATTACGTAGCGCATCCGGAAAATATTTTCAAAATACTAATTTTGGTCACCGACCGATGGGCATTATTACGTAGCGCATCCGGAAAATATTTTCAAAATACTAATTTTGGTCACCGACCGATGGGCATTATTACGTAGCGCATCCGGAAAATATTTTCAAAATACTAATTTTGGTCACCGACAGATGGTACTATTACGTAGCGTATCCGGAAAATATTTTCCAAATACTAATTTTGGTCACCGACCGATGGGCATTATTACGTAGCGCATCCGGAAAATATTTTCAAAATACTAATTTTGGTCACCGACAGATGGGCATTATTACGTAGCGCATCCCGAAAATATTTTCAAAATACTAATTTTGGTCACCGACAGATGGTACTATTACGTAGCGTATCCGGAAAATATTTTCCAAATACTAATTTTGGTCACCGACCGATGGGCATTATTACGTAGCGCATCCGGAAAATATTTTCCAAATACTAATTTTGGTCACCGACAGATGGGCATTATTACGTAGCGCATCCCGAAAATATTTTCAAAATACTAATTTTGGTCACCGACAGATGGTACTATTACGTAGCGCATCCGGAAAATATTTTCCAAATACTAATTTTGGTCACCGACCGATGGGCATTATTACGTAGCGCATCCCGAAAATATTTTCAAAATACTAATTTTGGTCACCGACAGATGGTACTATTACGTAGCGCATCCGGAAAATATTTTCCAAATACTAATTTTGGTCACCGACCGATGGGCATTATTACGTAGCGCATCCGGAAAATATTTTCAAAATACTAATTTTGGTCACCGACCGATGGGCATTATTACGTAGCGCATCCGGAAAATATGCGTCTTTTGCTAGCTGTGTCTTCCGTGTTCTTACCACGAGCCCGCATGCAGCGTAAGGTATCTATCTATACCAGGGTATATTGTACTAATTACAAATATTAAAAAAAAATCCTTAAAATTCAAACGTGTAAAAACGAAACAGAAAATTAAAGCGATCCCAGTTAGCTTGTTAAATTTAAATTTCCCGCTATCTCCTAAAAATTAGGCTGCACCTCAGTACTTCTATGCATTGGGTGAACGCCTATAGGTATCTTAAGGGGCTACACAGTGTCGGGCGCGCCATCTATTTGCCACTTTTTAGCCAAACTCTCCTATGGTAGAATTGCTAAGTGATCTACAACCCTGTCTATACTATTTCATATATCTATGTTTGACATATATGCTCTAATATTAAAATATTTTTAATTGAAAAATAATTCCTCTACTAAAACATGTTGGTGGTATGGAAATAAATATAAATGTATTATGTACAAACAATTTCATTTAAGAAACACGCTAACCGACCTATCAGGTGGTGTGAAGTGTGTGGTACCTGTATGCCTATAGGGTTGCGTTCGGTCTCCCAGGTCCACGTCCTCCATGGCTTCCTCAAACGAGGCATCCCCGGGACCCGTGCCAGGATAGGATGGTTCTCGCAGTTGGTCGCAAGCTCGCTTCCATTCTGTGGCGTTGCTAATCTGAAATCAACACATTAGTTAATAAAGACACGACTGTTTCCGCGACTTAGTCATCATCGTTTTTTCACTTCGCGGAGTGTTCAAAGGGTTTCGTATTTTGGCTGTTAGCCCCCCTCTTAATCTTAAGGTCGAATGGGAAGTCTTCCGCGGCAAGTCTGCGAATAACTTCCCACTAGCGCCTAACCTCACGTTAGTGATCCAGATCCTTACAAAACGTTTAAACGAAAAAAAACCTACATTATACAGGGTGTTTCAAAAAGTGATGCAACAATTTTAAGGAGTTGTAAGGGGGTGTGTTGAGAAGTTTGCCTGTTTTCCCCATTTTCCTACGATTAGTTAAAAGAGCGCCAGAGAGCTTCAAAGTGTGGCCTACTAGCCCCTGGAAAACCAAGCAGCAGGGAAATGCGAACATTAAGGTTTGGGCTCGTGTGATAGGTAAAAAAGGACTTCGTAAACAAATCGAGGTTACAATCGTATAAAAGTAAACTTAAACAGTATTTGAAGCTCCTGCTGCTTGGTTTGCGCTTGTTGCAGCCTACCTCCAGGGGCTAGTAGGCCACACTTTGAAGCTCTCTGGCGCTCTTTTAACTGATCGTAGGAAAATAGGAAAAAACAGGCATACTTCTCAACTCGCCCCCGACAACTCCTTCAAAATTTTTCATAACCTTATCGGGATACTTTTATATATGCATTTGCTTTAGAATATCGGCATATTTTTACAAATGCATAATCTGCTTTAGAATATCGGCATATTTTTACAAATGCATTTGCTTTAGAATATCGGCATATTTTTACAAATGCATTTGCTTTAGAATATCGGCATATTTTTACAAATGCATTTGCTTTAGAATATCGGCATACTTTTACAAATGCATTTGCTTTAGAATATCGGCATATTTTTACAAATGCATTTGCTTTAGAATATCGGCATATTTTTACAAATATATTTGCTTTAGAATATCGGCATATTTTTGCAAATATTTGCTTTAGAATACCTTTATAGCAATTATTATATCTTTTAGAATAAATTGGATACTATCCATAAAACCATTAGAATTATTTCAAAGGGTTTTTTCTAAGAAATGTCAATAAAATATATTTAAATGGAATACCTTAAATTATTCCTTAAAATTTTTATGACTCAAGTAAAAAAACCATTTATCATCGGTCATTATCTAAATGAATTTGTTTCAGAACACCTTTAGGGCAATTATGTTTTAGAATAACTTGGGTAATATCTATAACAACCATTTAGAATAAATTATCTTAAGGTGTTTGCCTAGAAATGTCAATCGATTACTCTAAGCCCCATAAAGTCTTTATAGAATTCCAATTTATTATTTCGAATTTCTATAGTAAGGTTTTATGGAATTTTCAAGCGCCAGAAGTATTAGGTTATTTATCTAAAAACGTTTTGTTTATAATGCTTTTAGTGCAATTATAATATATTTTACTTAAACTTAGTTATTAACTTTATGAACTACTTAGGTAGGCTTCATCTAAAGATTTTAAAAAATATCAATAGAATACATTTAAAACTATAGGTACTTTATAGGACTTAATGATTCTTTAGAATTTATATTCATCATGACCTACCGACTTTTAATTGGTCAAATTGGGTAGGCCCAAAGTCATTTAGTCCTAAAATGGAACGAGGAACGCGTTTACAATTAAAACCATCTTTGTGTCTCTAATGGTTCTAGAGATAAATTTTGAATGACCTTGAAGACATGGTCAAGGTCATGGAAATTTCTGTTGTTATGTGACCCCTGCACGTTCTATATATCCTGAAAATTTTAAATTCCTAGCTAAAACACATTGAGTTATTGGTTATGTTAGTTTTTAATTAACACCCTGTATATGTAATACTCTAAGCCCCGTAAAATCTCTTTAGGAGGTTTAAATGATCCTTTAGAATTTCGACAGAAAGGTTTTGTACTGTTAAATTCAACGCAAGCAGTAACTAAAATACCCTTAGCATAGTTTAATTGTTCTAAATGAATTTGTTTTAGAATACCTTTAGATGAATTATCTTTTATGATAATACAAAAACTTTTCTAAGTTTATAAACTTATGGTGTTATCTATAGAAACCATTTAGAATTAATTCCATTAAACGTTTTCTATAGAAACGTCTATAGAATACTCTAATCCCCATTAAGTCTGTATAGAGCACTAAATGGTTTTTAGAACTATTAATTTTTTATTTTAGCATTGGTGGATCTAAATTTGCTTTAGAATACCTTTAGAGGAATTAAAATATTTTTTAGAATAACTGGGTATTATCTTTATAAACCATTTATTCATAAAACGTTTTTCTATAGAAGTCTATAAAATTCTATAATTATTTTATATTATAACATCGGGTAATAGTTTAAAAATAAATTTAGAGGAATTATAATATTTTTCAGAATAATTTAATTATTATCTATATAACGACTTCTAAAGGTTTTTCTAATGAAATATCTATAGAATATTGTACCATTAGATAGCCACGTATATTCTGTAGGCAGACTCAAACGAACATTTTGCCCCGGGTTGATTCAACAGTAATTATAAGCTTAAATCAAATAGAAATACCTCATGAAACACAGGTCTGTAAATTGCAAAATAAGCCAAGTCGACAAACTCTTTCCCAATAATTTCGAACAGAATAATAATGATGAAGGATGAACCTAGCCAAGCGTATCTCGCGACAAGCTATAAATTATATATATAAAAAAATGGTTTCGTATGGTTAACTCGACTTTTTTTTATACATCAAAATGTATTTTTAGTCTTTCTTAGGAAAGAAAATATAAAAAATAAAGTTATATAATTTTTGGAAGAAAGGCCTAATAATAAGAGATGACACTGCTGGAGACGAAGGTTTCAAAAGGAAACTCTTTTTGGCTTGAAATTTAGAAGATCTGGCACAAAGCCACTTAGGCTTACACTCAAAAACATTATATCGAAAAAACGCAGTTTGTTTGAAGGACTCTGAATACAAAAGAGGGCATTCTTGGAATTTAATTACACCACTTGTTTCATCCTTACCCGGCAATTAAATTTTTATTACTTATTATTAGAGAGTATACCAACACGCGCGCGTAACCTACGTCGCTTCAATTAATTTACTTCACAAAGGACTATTGAGTTTAAAATAAAAACATACGAGTCGGTATGGAAATTAGGCACTAAAAATCATCTAAATTTACTATTGCTTTGTATCATTAATTTTACTTTTTAAAGTTCGTTATAAAACCAATAATTTTAAGTTTAAAAATTATTGGTTTTTTTTTAACTATATTGGCATGCAAATATATTTTTTTTTAATAATTGAAGATTTGATATTACAGGAATTTTGCGAAACGGAGAAATTCAATTCCAATTTAATTTTTTAAAAGAATTAAAATGTACTATTTAATAATACTTAAAATTAAATACAGAATGGTCAAAGAAAATGTATCATCGGAATTTGTTTAAATTATTTCGCACAATAATATTATTTGACCTGTAATTATAACTAAAACTATTTTAGTTTTAGTTATTCGACTAATGAATATTATAATGATTTAGTATAGGGTTGACACAATATTTTCATATTGAAATTTCCCGACCTTTCCCCTTGATAATAATTGGAAATTTTTGCTGATATTTTCAAGACCAAAATCAGACAATTTTTCAATTTATATCTACATGTTTTTATCAGAAGTTAAGGATTTATTTAATATATTTTAGTTATGTTTCAATTAAAAAACCTTTTAACTGCAACACTAAAATTAAAACACAATTATCCCAGAACTATTGTAAAATTACCCTAATCAAATTTTAATTTCCCAACTGTCCCACAATTTTATATATCCTTGAAATTTCGTGATGTTTCGGAATATTCAAAAAATTCTTTAAATTTCCCATTTTTTTCCATCGACTTTCACCAAATTCTTTAAATTACCCTTTTTTTCCTCTATTTGTCACAAAATTATTTATAATTCCCTACTTTTTCCCTCGAATTTTCACCAAATTCTTTGAATTCCGACTTCCTCGATTTGTCATCGAATTCTGTAAATTTCCCTCTTTTCCCCCTCTATTTGTCACCAAATTGTTTAAATTTCCCTACTATTCCCCTCTATTTGTCCCCAAATTCTTTAAATTTCCCTACTATTCCCCTCTATTTGTCACCAAATTCTTTAAATTTCCCTACTATTCCCCTCTATTTGTCACCAAATTCTTTAAATTTCACTACTATTCCCCTCTATTTGTCACCAAATTCTTTAAATTTCCCTCGTTTTCCCCTCTATTTGTCACCAAATTCTTTAAATTTCCCTCGTTTTCCCCTCTATTTGTCACCAAATTCTTTAAATTTCCCTCCTTTTCCCCTCAATTTGTCACCAAATTCTTTAAATTTCCCTGGTTTTCCCCTCGATTTGTCACCAAATTCTTTAAATTTCCCTCCTTTTCCCCTCTATTTGTCACCAAATTATTTAAATTTCCAATTCTTTAAATTTCCCTCCTTTTCCCATCGAGTTTTCACCCAATTCTTTAAATTTCGCAACTTGTTTATCGATTTTTCACCAAATTCTTTAAATATTTCGAAATTTCATCACTTTTCACTGACGTTTTGTTCTATTTTCAAATTCGATATCGTTTTTCAGATTCCATTTTTAACAGACTTGTGGCTAACCACGATACAATAATCGCATTGTTTGAATTCATGAAATCTGAATTCTCAATTAAGCTCAGCGAATTACAGGATATGACAAAGTATAGTAACGCTGTCGTGTGTCCTTGACAATGGTGTCCATTAACAGCACCATTATTAAAACGAGTGCCCAACGTGTATTTACGACCAGCCATAATTTATTAATGAGCGGAAAACGATCCCTTTTCACTATTACCATAAGTAACATAGTAAAACGGAAGTACGAAACGTACTATTCGATCAAGCCTTTTTCGTATGACAAGTTTGTTTCAATAATAAATCATAACGTAACCATCGACTTCAACTATCCGCGAACTTGAGACGTACCCATTGCAGGGCTCCCAGCTATTTTTTTTTAAATATTATAGGAATTATATGAAATTTCATAGAAAAAATAGGAATTTATAGGCACATTTTTAGCCAAAAAATAGGAATTTATAGGCACATTTTTAGCCAAAAAATAGGAATTTATAGGCACATTTTTAGCCAAAAAATAGGAATTTATAGGCACATTTTTAGCCAAAAAATAGGAATTTATAGGCACATTTTTAGCCAAAAAATAGGAATTTATAGGCACATTTTTAGCCAAAAAATAGGAATTTATAGGCACATTTTTAGCCAAAAAATAGGAATTTATAGGCACATTTTTAGCCAAAAAATAGGAATTTATAGGCACATTTTTAGCCAAAAAATAGGAATTTATAGGCACATTTTTAGCCAAAAAATAGGAATTTATAGGCACATTTTTAGCCAAAAAATAGGAATTTATAGGCACATTTTTAGCCAAAAAATAGGAATTTATAGGCACATTTTTAGCCAAAAAATAGGAATTTATAGGCACATTTTTAGCCACAAAATAGGAATTTATAGGCACATTTTTAGCCAAAAAATAGGAATTTATAGGCACATTTTTAGCCAAAAAAGAGGAATTTATAGGCACATTTTTAGCCAAAAAAGAGGAATTTATAGGCACATTTTTAGCCAAAAAATAGGAATTTATAGGAACATTTTTAGCCAAAAAATAGGAATTTATAGGAACATTTTTAGCCAAAAAATAGGAATTTATAGGAACATTTTTAGCCAAAAAATAGGAATTTATAGGAACATTTTTAGCCAAAAAATAGGAATTTATAGGAACATTTTTAGCCAAAAAATAGGAATTTATAGGCACATTTTTAGCCAAAAAATAGGAATTTATAGGCACATTTTTAGCCAAAAAATAGGAATTTATAGGAACATTTTTAGCCAAAAAATAGGAATTTATAGGAACATTTTTAGCCAAAAAATAGGAATTTATAGGAACATTTTTAGCCAAAAAATAGGAATTTATAGGAACATTTTTAGCCAAAAAATAGGAATTTATAGGCACATTTTTAGCCAAAAAATAGGAATTTATAGGCACATTTTTAGCCAAAAAATAGGAATTTATAGGAACATTTTTAGCCAAAAAATAGGAATTTATAGGAACATTTTTAGCCAAAAAATAGGAATTTATAGGAACATTTTTAGCCAAAAAATAGGAATTTATAGGCACATTTTTAGCCAAAAAATAGGAATTTATAGGCACATTTTTAGCCAAAAAATAGGAATTTATAGGCACATTTTTAGCCAAAAAATAGGAATTTATAGGCACATTTTTAGCCACAAAATAGGAATTTATAGGCACATTTTTAGCCAAAAAATAGGAATTTATAGGCACATTTTTAGCCAAAAAAGAGGAATTTATAGGCACATTTTTAGCCAAAAAAGAGGAATTTATAGGCACATTTTTAGCCAAAAAATAGGAATTTATAGGAACATTTTTAGCCAAAAAATAGGAATTTATAGGAACATTTTTAGCCAAAAAATAGGAATTTATAGGAACATTTTTAGCCAAAAAATAGGAATTTATAGGAACATTTTTAGCCAAAAAATAGGAATTTATAGGAACATTTTTAGCCAAAAAATAGGAATTTATAGGCACATTTTTAGCCAAAAAATAGGAATTTATAGGCACATTTTTAGCCAAAAAATAGGAATTTATAGGCACATTTTTAGCCAAAAAATAGGAATTTATAGGAACATTTTTAGCCAAAAAATAGGAATTTATAGGAACATTTTTAGCCAAAAAATAGGAATTTATAGGAACATTTTTAGCCAAAAAATAGGAATTTATAGGAACATTTTTAGCCAAAAAATAGGAATTTATAGGAACATTTTAGATAAAAACAGGAATTTATACGAACAACTTTGAAAAAATAGGAATTTATAGGAACTCTGGGACCCCAACCGTTGATGTTTTCGGGAACACCGGACCTAAGCCAGAGCTACATGTAAGCTCTATTTAGAAGGCAAATTTTTCCCAAACGTTAAGGCTGTTTTCTAATGCATTATTTTTAAAATTATAGGAATTTCTGGATATAGCTATAGAAAAACTAGAAAATTTCTAAAAAATAGGAATTTATAGGAAAAATTTTGAGAAAAGAGGAAATTATAGGAGCATATTGAAATTATAGGAATTTATAGGAATTATAGGAACTATGGGAGCCCTGCCATTGCTATCACTTTAACTTGACAGTAATTTTACTATAATTTTAAGGAGCCTTCCAATCAACGAAATTCCTTCAGTGACATATTTTTAAGTATTATGTTACTAATGGTATTAGTTTCTATAAGCCGCAGCGGAGAAAAAACAAGGTTAAGCGTGGAATTACACGCGATTTAAATTATCCATTCGCGTTTTTGGGGTGGACCAGGATGTTACCCAGAGTCCTTTTAGTAGACCCTTAATTAGATTTAATTTAATCGCATTTAGCGCGACGAGGAGCGTGAAACTACAGAAAGAGAAAATATGCCGGTCCAATGAAACAATCTTTGCACCAAAAAATATTAGATGGGTTAAGTAAAACCCCTCGAAAACGTGAACGGATAAACTTGTAGGAGTGCAGACGTATTTATTGCGTACAACCATACAGGGTTTGGAGAAAAAAAACGGCTTTTTTTGAAAAAATCCAGACCAGTGGTTTTAATTGGCTATAACCGGTTTCTTTTTTCGGTTATAACCGGCTAAATATAAACAGTACCTTTTATTTATGTAAGTAGAAATTGTCTGCAGTTATTATCGTAAATATGAAACTAAACAAATAAAGCGAAATAACTGTATAAAATAACTGAATTCTTTTGATTTCCTCGGGAAATTCCCCTTGTTTCTGTGTATGACGCACCGACAGAAGCGAGGCAGCGAACTTAGGAACTTTAAACCTACCGAAAATCTGGTAAAAGTAAACCGGTTTCTAAATATGAAACAAAAAATAAACTAAATTTCTAAATAAAAACAAGACCCGGCTTTATTAGTACATATTTTTCGCACGTGCGATTTGCACGCGCGCTAGAAAAAGATATACTTCTCGCGAGTGTCGCGCGCGCTCGTAGACTTCTAATAAGAGCTAAATTAAAACAAGAAGGCCACGTTACTTATAAAAATAAATATTAGGAAAAATTATGATTATTGACCGATTTCAAAATTACGTTTTTGCGCGTGACAGTACCTTTACATTGTGAGGTATAGAAGGCATATAATAAATAATAAATTCTGGCTATTTTAATTCATTTTAATTTCTTTTTGTGTCGAAGATCTATTTGGTCCCAGTTTCGCGTTTTAATTTTATCCTCGAAGACCTATTGGTCCAAGTATTTCGTAAGTTTCATTATTACTTTAAATTTGTTAGGGTTTAGCTTTTTCTCCCCTTTTTATTATGGAAATTTCTACCTTTTCGCGTAATTTAACTGCATTATAGTCCACAGGTGGTTTTTATTAAATTTAAGTTAAGGAAAAATTATTAACGAGCCGATTTTCAGAGCTATTGCGCAATCTAGGTTTAGTCCTCAGCAAAGAGCCCCCTAGTGTCTAAATATACTACTTCCAAGGGCGATAACACGTTACTCAGAGTGCAAGTCCAAGTCGAAAAAAGTTCGGTCAGGAAATTAACATTAAAATAATAGGAAGTGTCATACTTAACGTTATTATGTTACTTATGGTACAACAAACACTTCTACAAGTTCCCACGTTCGCGTTTTCGAATGATGACTTAACCCGTCTATTGTCCCTTTAATCAAATGCTAGGATCTAGGTCCACGACGATTCGAAACAATGCCACGCGTTTTGTGCCCCTCCCCCTGATTGTCTGCCCCCACCGAAAAAAAATAGTTTTTTTTCCCTCAAACGTTTCAATTTTATACTTATTTTTACGCGAAAGTAAGGAAAATTTGCGGTCTAATTCACCCTTTATTCAATTTTCAATTGGGAATCGTTTCTTTTGGTTCTTCATATTTAATAAGAAAAAATTCCTTTTTCTTTGATAATAAGATTAAAATGTTTCGAACTATATAGTGAAATAATGATTTATTACCGTTAATATCGTAAATATTTAATTTAAATCACTGACATAAATATAACTGTAATGATTATTACAGCACCTTCAATTCCAATCCGAAGGCTTTGCTATAAAATGCTTTATTGGAATTATCATTTATTTTCTCGTCGCGATTATCATTTATTTTCTCGTCGCGATTATCATTTATTTTCTCGTCGCGATTATCATTTATTTTCTCGTCGCGATTATCATTTATTTTCTCGTCGCGATTATCATTATTATTATTTATTATATTTAATTTGTATAACGACATAGTACAGGTTTAGAAGCTATTACAATAATTACTTTAAATTGTTTATAATTCGTGAAATTAGGCGCGAACCGTTTTCACTGAAAACGGGCAATATCTGCCTATTACAAAATGGTTTATCTGGCAATACCGGAAGTTGTTAATATTGTAACGGAAATGTACTTTATGAAGCGTTTAATTTCGTAAATCTAACGGAAAATGATACATCTTTTCATGAAGATAGCATTGACCTGTATTTACAATCATTGTCTGTTTTAAAATCAATTGAATTTAATCTAACTTGTTTTTTAAAAATAATTTACAAACAAAAATTCAGACGAAAATAATTAAGAGTACTAAATAAATTTGATTTGTAATTGTTATTTATTTTAGAAATGCATGCAGTGATCAAAAAGAGGCAAGTTAACATTTTTTTCTGTTTTATTTTGAAGATTCAACACAACCTTGATTTCAATTGATTTTTTCCCATTTCCAAAATATATAATCTTAAACCCAGAAAGGAAAAAATGAAATCAACTAAAAACTAGAGCAAAGGCAATAAAAATTTCAAATAAATCTTCAGATCGGAAAAATAAAATAAATACTAGGTCACATGACGGTGCTGATAAAAGCGGTGAAGATAGTGTAGTCTACGCCACCAATCAACCCTGGTCTGTACCGTAAATTGCCGACCGGTGTTTTATCTGGGGATGTATCTATATGAAGGGATTTGTACCCGTAAAAATCGCTCTATATTTTGATACTTTTTTCAATGAGGTTTCGTAAGGAGCTAAATATAAGGATCCCGATTATTTTGGGGGGAAAATAAGGTAACCCGGACAAAGGTCAGAGGTCATTTCAAGTCAGAGACCGAATTCTTACGAAAGGAAAAATCAGCTAAATTTGTGACGTTTATAATCCACGAGTAACGTTAATCGTAAACGTTACAACATAGGAACGTTAATCGTAAACGTTACAACATAGGAACGTTAATCGTAAACGTTACAACATAGGAACGTTAATCGTAAACGTTACAACATATAGGAACGTTAATCGTAAACGTTACAACATATAGGAACGTTAATCGTAAACGTTACAACATAGCAACGTTAATCGTAAACGTTACAACATAGCAACGTTAATCGTAAACGTTACAACATAGCAACGTTAATCGTAAACGTTACAACATAGCAACGTTAATCGTAAACGTTACAACATAGCAACGTTAATCGTAAACGTTACAACATAGCAACGGTAATCGTAAACGTTACAACATAGCAACGGTAATCGTAAACGTTACAACATAGCAACGTTAATCGTAAACGTTACAACATAGCAACGTTAATCGTAAACGTTACAACATAGCAACGTTAATCGTAAACGTTACAACATAGCAACGTTAATCGTAAACGTTACAACATAGCAACGTTAATCGTAAACGTTACAACATAGCAACGTTAATCGTAAACGTTACAACATATAGGAACGTTAATCGTAAACGTTACAACATATAGGAACGTTAATCGTAAACGTTACAACATATAGGAACGTTAATCGTAAACGTTACAACATATAGGAACGTTAATCGTAAACGTTACAACATATAGGAACGTTAATCGTAAACGTTACAACATATAGGAACGTTAATCGTAAACGTTACAACATATAGGAACGTTAATCGTAAACGTTACAACATATAGGAACGTTCATAAACATAAGAATGAAGAACTATTTAGAAAATACCGCCATCGCTTGACTCGACTAACAAACATAATGTGACACATTCCAAAGAGGACTGTTACAAATGCGTCTAGAGCATCACCCAAGTACGCGCAGGGGGAGGGGGGGGGGCGGTGAGGGGTATCCGCATATTTTGGCCTCTCTGGCAGCGCCGATAAAAGATATTTCCCATGGCAGTAGGCCTAGACCAATTTGGTCTACAAAATATTACGTAGACGACGCCGGTTACAGTTAACGTAGTAATAACAGCTGTTGCAAAGGAATGACTCATTAGGCTTAAGCTATCGTCAACGATTTAATAACCATTGGCGCGGTCTTCTTGAATGGAGCTTTTTTCTAAAAACGCGAAAAGAAATCGCTAATTAGTTTAATTAGGGTCTAGGCTACGCGGTTAATTAACGACTCTCATTTGGGTTCAATGTGAGATATAAATATCTACTTTAAATAAATGAGTGAAGGATAATGTTATTATTGTTATTAATAATTTAACATATTTACATAAGTAATAAAAAGTAATGTAAATTAAGGTTAAAATTAACAGTAACAAGAAAATTATTTTTATTATTATTATTACTTTTTATTACTTTTAATTGCTTTTTATTACTTATTTAAATATGTTAAATT
The DNA here is from genome assembly GCF_980474605.1 of Leiobunum rupestre. Taxonomy (NCBI): domain Eukaryota; kingdom Metazoa; phylum Arthropoda; class Arachnida; order Opiliones; family Sclerosomatidae; genus Leiobunum; species Leiobunum rupestre. Next base: position 58,290,909 of record NC_143386.1, read on the forward strand.
AATAATAATAATAATAATAATAATTATTATTATTATCATTAAGGTTTAAATTAACCGTAACAAGAAAATTATTATTATTAGTATTAATAATAATTTAACATATTTAAATAATAAAAATTAAGGTTTAAATTAACCCTAACAAGAAAATTATTATTATTATTGTTATTAAAAATGTTATAAAATGTAAAATGTTTAAACTAACCGTAAAAAGAAAATTTGTAACATTACCCATTAATTTAACCATCAGACGTAAATTCTAAATATCTCTGTTTTAAGGAAATAATTTGTTTAAGAGACTATATTTACCAATTTTTGTAGGTCGTTTTTTCCTCCAACGTGTTTATTGCCGATAAAAATCTGCGGTACAGTTCTTTTGCCTTCACTCTTTTTGACCATTTCTTCCCTTAAGCTCGGATTTGCGTCCAAATTCAGTTCAATGTACCCCAATCCTTTTCCAGCCAGCATCGCTTTGGCCTGCTGACATTGAACACAGTCTCGAATGGTGTATATTACCACTTGATATTTCATTGTCATATTTGGTTACTTTTTAAACAATATTATTTAATAATGTAGCCAGATGCGAATTAAATTTAAAACACGACAATTTAAAAACTTTCCAACTTGACTTTTTTACCACCTACTTGGTAGCGATAATTTTGAATTCAATCAAAACGTTTTGGCGCGTTTTTTTCAACGTTAAATGTAACTATTTATAGCGGATGCTCGGAATTTCAATGACATTAAATATTTGTTGGCAGCTTTTAAAACATTTTCGCCGCGATCTTTTTTAAGAGACTAGAATTCTAGAATTAGTCTAGAAAGCGCGAAAAACTTTGTTTTCCGAGAAACTTTGAAAGTATACGGTCTTAACCTTAAATTATTACTATGCCGGTCGCATTACACAAATATTGCTTTAAAAATAGAGCGCATATTTCGAAGAATTCGGATGGTTGAAGTAGCCACTCTGCACTTGCGAACGTAACATCGTTTCCCGGTTAAAACTAATGCCAAAATCGCTGGGTGTTCGCGCCGCTATGTAGGGTTTTTTTTAAGTTTCCCTTCCCCTTTCGTTCTAATTTTGTTTTCCCCATTTCCATGGATACGTAAAATATGTTGAGACGCTGTCGCCACCTGCGTTCGCTTGTTGAAACTGAAATAGCCACACCACCATCTATTGGTGTTTCTAGAAATTTATTTTCATACCTTTAAGAGTACTTGGCAGGGGTCACACCGTCGCAGGATGGATGTTGGCGTTTAATTTTAATTTTCTAGTAGAACCAAGGTAGAACTAAATAGACATATTTACTAGTTTATTTACTTTTGTTACTAGTGCAACTAGTTTTGTCGAAACCAAACCTTACGAAGAGTAATGGCTAATATCGAAGTGACGAATCTTGTAAATAATCACATGAAATTAAGGTATGTTAACTATTATAGCCGTAGTTAAGATGTTACAAATGTTAATTGATATTGACATTCTGAAACAGTCACAAACAGTATCGGGCCCTATTAAAAAAAAAGAAAAGGAAAGTGAAACGCAAACATATAGCTGAGGAAAGAGATGAAAAGATTAGAAAAGGTGAAAGAAATTTAAAGTATTAATTGATATTGTTAAACACAGCGTTTGGCTTTTCCAATAGAATTGATGAAACTTGAGAGCTCTCCCGGATATTTATCTAGAAAAGAACGAGCGGAGATGGAGGAACAAATATTGGAAGAACACGAAGAAAGAGAAAGGTTAAATTAAATTTAAAGCTGAGTTATTTATTCAAACTAGTGATAAAACTTCACTAATTTAGGCGTAGGCTACACTACTTGTGGCTTAAACGAGAGGAGGAAGCTATGATTCAGTTTAAAAAGAAACAAGAACAGTTGGAGCGTGTACGTGCCTTAAAAGAAGAGGAAGCTGTAAGCTGTTTTAAGATGTAACCTTATATCAGAAATATTTCAAAAATGCTTCTTCATTACAGCGCAAAGCTCGAGAAGATTTCGAGAAATTGCAACGGAAAGAAATAGATGAAAAGAAAACCAAGGAGGTGATGTTAATCGTTATCGTCTGCAAAATTATATCCATTTTTTTAAGAATATTTAAAGTTTTAAGATATATTTAAACGTAATATCAATCCTTAACTTTCACACGTATTGGACACCTCGAGATTGTTAATTTACAATGAGGATTGTATCTTTTTCAGTAGTTATAAGCATACATGGTTCTCGAGCCCCAACACAATTTCAATATGCAAAAAATACCCGCAACCCAGACTGTCATATTGAGGAACTGTAAAGTAATACAATTGCCATCAATTATTATGCAAGGAATTTAATTTCATCCGGGATCGTCTTTCGAAAAGTATCTTAATATTGTACAATAAATTATAAAATAATAGACATATTATATAATATATCTCTTAAGAGTCAACTAATAACTATCCATGTAAAAATTCCAATATGTAGTATCATAAGTGTATAATATTATTCTGCAAGTTTTTCTCTTTGGGGAATATTTTACCGAGAGCTAGTAATGGAGTGACGTCATCACAAAAAGAAAATCTCCCCCTAGCGAGGTGCTATCAAAGGCTACATGTGACGCGTTAGCAAGCGGATGCAAAACGGGCGACGTAGCCCGTAATGCAGTCAGTCTTGTGAATAGCTAACCTTAATGAACCAAAACATTGCTAAAGCGTTAAGGCTGTTTGCAATAGGTGCTATTTTCCCGCCAAATCAAGGCACAAAATTTACTGAGAAAATTACGCTGCATAGAGATATTTACTCATTTTTAAATAAAATTTTCTGATTAAGTAGTTTTGGAATATAATAATGAATTTTGCACTTTTTTTTTCCAAACGATAATTGGAAAATTTAGTGTTGCCCTGCAAATAAAATTTGCAGTATAGGAAAATGATTATTCTCTCTAAGAGTATATTTTTACTTCTGATAATAGAACTTTTTTTTAGAACAAACTTATGGTGTCGGCCAAAGGCCTAGACAATAAATTTTATAGAACTTAAATACCTAGTTTTAAAGTTTTTAGTTGGAATAATTAGTTAAAATAATTAAAACTAATTTTTTTAATTATTCTTGTAACAGCATTAATTTGGTATGTGCGCTGAACAGTTCGTCATATGACGTCATGAAATGAAAAATCCCCATTGGCTTTAAGAGAGTTTTGATTTTATGGGATGGTTTCATTTGTTTCTACCTATAATTGTCATTCCATCTTGCTTCTAGTTTGATATTTCATCTCTGTGGCATGTTTTGACAATTGTTTACAATTTAACATCCAATATGATTAATTTCAATTAATAATTTGTTTTGCTTAGAAATATACCCAAGCAGTCTGTTTGTCACATATTGCATAATTCAGACAATACACAAGCATTTTTTTTAATTAAGGCGCGCTATTTAAATCTATCTCTATAGGGAATAAGAGTTTGATGAATATGTGAATCTTGGGGCTTTTTACATCACATGGGATGGTGACATGGCGTTGAAAAGACATGTCCTTGCACCTTTGACGTAGGCTAGTTTTGGTTTCTTACTAGAGTAGATGAAACAATTCAGTCCACTAACCATACTCAATTATTAAGGGTTGAGATATGTGTCAAGGCAACGCCTATGGGGGAATACTTGGGGATAGGGACGGGGCACCCATGGCGGAAGTATGAAAACCACCCGTTGGGGAATTGGGGGTCGTCCTCACAAGGCCGTCCACATTATCTGCCTCGCAGACACTTGGGGCTGCGTTCAACAATCTTATTCATTGCCGATTATGTATCCATAAAACCATAATAGTTGTTGAATTATTCATTTTAAACGGGTTTTGAGAGTTTTGGCGCTCAACAACCATTTACGTCACGATAAGCAAACGGACAGAATGGTAACGCAATCAGAAGTATCGGATTATTTTACAATTTAGGTTTGTTGAATGCAGGTAATTGTAACACTATCACAGGATGCTTTAAACAAAACCAATTTTTCGTCAAGAGATGGCATTCACGTCTATAAAGGTTTTAGTAAATGCTATATCAGTGTGGAAATCGCAAACAGGAGGTTGCGATTATGTTAATGAATAATTTCTCTTTTTCTCATAGTTGAAATGTAGTACACTCACTCATAATGCCACTTAACAATTTTTAAGTCGATCTTGGAGGTTTTTTCTTACCAGAAGCGATTACGCCCAACATACGAAACCATCCCTTTTAGACACTAGCATACAGCCGGGCTGCCACATTTATATTTTTGCGCATAAAAGGTATAATTGTGAGAGGGCAGAGAAAGATGGCAGTAAATTTAAAATTGTAAATAACATGTGGGAAACCTACATGGTTTTCTTTGTTTATATTAACCTAACATCCTTCATCAGCTTTGTTTCGTGATTGAGAACTGTTTTATGTCAATTCTTAAAATTTTCCAAATAGGATGCTTTAAAAGACGTTATAGATAATCTGCCAGAGGTATTGAATTCTTATCTTATTGCCCATTAATCTTATCTAATTTAACTTCATTAATTTCAAGGGTAATGAACCTTGGCATAATCCAATTGCACCTCCACGCCCCGAGGTTCAGGATACAAGAGAAATATGTCATTTTTACTCCAAAACTGGTGCTTGTCGATTTGGGGATAGGTATGATTAGCATTCTTTTTCACTATATTCTATTACTCATCTTTAATTTAATTTTAGATGCTCACGGAAACATGATCGACCTGAAGCGAGTCACACTATCCTTTTAAGGAGCATGTTTACTCATTTTTGTATGGAGGAAATGTTTCATGATGAGTATGATACCGATATTGGTCTTGAGTTTGAAGACAGTGACATGTACCAGTATTTTTTGGATTTCTATGAGGATGTTGTACCAGAATTTAAAAAAATTGGGAGAGTTTTGCAGTTTAAAGTGTGCTGTAATCAAGAACAGCATCTCAGAGGAAATGTTTACGTTCAGTATGAAAAGTAATATGGTTTTGGCAGTCGTTTCATTTTGTCTTTTAACTAATAAAAAAAATCCAATTAAAAGGGAATCTGAAGCTGAGCAAGCGATACGGCTTTTTAATGGAAGATATTATGGAGGAAAACAACTTTCTTGTGAATATAGCTGCGTTACAAAATGGAAATCGGCCATTTGTGGTATATATGGAGCTCTATATATCGTTTAAAAACATGTTTTTAACTTACTCATTTCTCTAAAGGACTTTTCAATGTCAAACGGTGTCCGAAAGGCCGAACTTGTAACTTTCTGCACGTGTTTAATAATCCAAGAAGTGAATTTAGGCAAGCTGACTATGATATTTTTGAATCTGACAATGATAGAACAAGGTCACAAAGGAGCAAATACTCTTCAAGGTCGGATAGACATTACGGTTCTTCACGAAGGTCAAGGCATTCACGTTCCAAAACACCATCGATCAGATCAAGACGCTCACGTTCCAAATCACCCTCTATCAGTTCAAAACGCTCGCGATCCAAATCACCCTCTATCAGATCAAGACGCTCGCGATCCAAATCACCCTCAATCAGATCAAGACGCTCGTATTCCAAATCACCCCCTATCAGATCAAGACGCTCCCTATCCAAATCACCCTCTATCAGATCAAGACGCTCGCGATCCAAATCACCCTCAATCAGATCAAGACGCTCGTATTCCAAATCACCCCCTATCAGATCAAGACGCTCTCGTTCCAAATCACCCTCTATCAGGTCAAGGCAGTCCCATTCTAAATCTCAATCTTCAATCAAATTGAAACATTTGCGTTCTACATTACCCTCTATAAAATCAAGACATTCACGTTCTAAATCTCCGTCCCCCAGATTAAAACAATCTAGATCAAAGTTGCCTTATATCAGATCTAAACAGACGCGCTCCAAGTCATCATCTATCAGATTAAGGAATTCACGCTCCAAGTCACCTAACAAATCAAAATATATTAAACATTCCAATATCAATTTGGGGAAACAAAATAAACCTTTAAAATCCAGAAGTGAGGAACGGAAACAGAGGAGATTATCAACAAGTTCAAGTGATCCTGATAGTACAATTTCTGATGAAAGTCAGAGGAAATCGAGTCCAGATGTGGAATGGATTGAAAAAACTACCATCTAGATTTTTCAAGTCCAAATTTGAACCGTTAAATTTATCTAACACCCCACCACCTCAATAGTTATTTGTAACAAATAATTACATATTCGTTCAATAAATGTGCCAGTGTTTTTAATTAAATCTCAACTTGCAGCGTTGTGTTCTCTGTAGTGAATTTAAACAATAATAACAAATTTTTCAAGTTTCAAACCTTTTTATTAATCACTTAAACATTGACAAACCAAATATTAACAAAAAAAACTAAGTACATTAGAAAAAGGATCTGACATAGGACGAATAAACAAAAATCCATGCATCTTCGGTACTAAATATAAAAATTGTGTGCTGAAATGTTTAATAAAATATTTGGCTACATTGATATATTATTTTTTAAATTCACTGCTTAGAGAACACAATCATCCAAGCATTTTTTGGAATGCATCAAATTTAGTTTAATTTATCTCACTTCTTCATGGGAACTATAACAAACTTCTACCAAAATAACTGTAGCTGAAACTGTTCTGGCGGGGGTGTCAAAATATTCTTGGGCTTAATTTCGAAGACAAGCATTTTGGTCGGGTGTCTAACCAAGACCATGATCTTCAAAAAATCCTTGCGGAGTTTCTTCCTACAAATAATAACTTGATTTAATTATAAAGCTTTTTCAATTAAATTGATTAAAATGAATACGTTTCAATCATAAACAGAATTAAGTCTTTTTATAACTACTTAAAACTTTTTTATTACACAATAATATTCAAAATATATGCAAAAACAGTGCATCAATACTAATACATAATCTACGTGTACCAGCTATATATTATGGCATATTTTTTTTTAGTATAATAGAAAAAAATGCAAAATATCATGATTTTATAAAGCTATTTCTTTTGTGTATTTTCTTAAAAAAGATGCCCAAAGTTAACAATTGAAATTAATTTTCAAGGCCTCTTTTCGCGGTGGGTTAAAGTTACTTACAAAAATTACCTAATTTGTGTATTCTTCAAAAATACTTAAATTAAAATTGGCACGTAAAGCTTTTATAATAAAAATTAGTAAAAATATTTGGCACGTTTGACTAAATTAAAATATAAACAATTTAAAAAAAATCTTTGGTAAAGGTATAATAAGAAGGACATTAATATACATGAAGCTAAATTACATTTATGGTACCAAGGAAATACAAAAAGAATGTGACCATAAATTATTAAAAATTAGTTCTGCGTAAGCCATGCAAAATGAATTAACATTGGGAAAAGTTGCAGTTTGTGCAAATATTTATAGTTTAAAAGGTGGCTGGAAAATGTACGGTCAATTTTAGTAAAGTTAGCACTTATTTCATTAAAAAATTACGTAAAACTTGTTACTTTAAATTTGTACTTAGGGAGAAGAATTTGGTAACACTAAAAGCCATGCATTTTTTTACAATGGTAAATTGTAAAAACACTAGATAAAAATAGGTCAAAACTCAAGTCTTCAAACTACTAGGACGATTAAATTGACCTATTACTCTATCACGGTGTTTTTTTTAAATACTAATATAAACGTGATTTCTTGACACAAAAAACCACAGCAAGCTCAGTTAGTGAGGATTAAGGTTGGGTTATTTTAAACGAGGTCATTCTCTGGCATGGGCGAGTCAAGGGCTTCGTCCTTAGGATGGGAAAATGAAAGGGCTTACGATGAAATTAAATGAAATGGAAAGAGTATTTTCAATATTAAAATAAAAGCTGGAATGAAATGATTTTAAGGAGAACACTTAAAGAGCATGCTATTGTTCAGTTTTACACAGTACCCCCTGTAACAATATAACGGTAAAACGCATGCAACGTTAGTATTAACACAAATGTTTATAAGCCTAATAAAAATATTTATTATTGTCAATCCAAGGCTTAATTATAAGGAAAATTCATTTGTAATAATTAGTGCCCTTCCGATGCTGATGCTAAAGCTCAAATTACGTACAAAACTATTTTAAAATTGGTGTCTAAGGCTTTTGGCCAACACCATAAGTTTGTTCTAAAAAAAAACTATTTTAAAAGGTAAGGCGAAGTATGGGGAAAAAAAGGGGGTGGGGCTATGACATCAGAAGACCACCTTTAGCCAAGTGTATTACTTCATTTGCTTATTGTGCATTAAGTGTTATTAACTTGTCATTTAACAAATTATTTCCTAATTTGTTATTTTGAGACACTGTGGTCGTATATTTCACATTGTGTACTTTGGAACAGGGGTTGGCATCCAGACCCGTTTGGAAATACCCTTAACCCTAAGACCATTTGGTAAAATGCATCTATCCCAGTCCCATTTTTTACCCAAACTTCGCCACGCATTATACCCTGTAATAACATGAAAGAATTCCCTTAACATTTGAGAGAATTTAAAAAAAATTACGGATTAGTGATTATCATTGCACTAAATATGTTTTGATAATAGCTATATATATTTTTTTTAGTAAAATGATAACAATCGATTGTTTCTTATTGATATGTTGACATTAAAACACGTAATTGTCTAATACTTTTTATAAGACAACTGGGGGTTACTGTTTTACTTTATAAAATTTCAATAAATTTGTGTTCGTAATTAGTCTAAATTACAATTAACACATTTTGTTAACAGTTATGTAAAATGCCCATTAATAATATCTTTTGAAGGAAAACTACATCAAGCCAAATTCCTTCAATGCATTTTCCACTGCTTCTTCCTTATTACGTATTTATTTGCGACAAACAAAATTATAATTTTCCTTTTTTTTAAGGGTTGGCTTTATTATTGCTAACTTACCTCTTGGAGTAAATCTTGGGCTGCAATTGCTTTTAACACGTTTTTCTTACTCGTTTCTTGAATTTCTCCTCCAATGAGCAGTTCATCCAAAATGAAATAGGCCTTTTCAAAGTTAAATATTATATCCAATTCACAAACCTGTCATTTAAAAATCCAAATTAGTTAAATTTATACCCTAGTCACTTGAGAATTTAGAAAAAATACATACACTTCCAAAATATTTATCCAATAATTCCACATAACGATGAATTACCTCCAAAGTTATCAATTCATTATCACATTGTTCAACCGCACAGCAGAAATATAAACTTGCGTATCTATTAATAAATATTTCAGACTGTTTATTAACAAATCAAATGAATCTTGTGTCCAAGTACCGTTTATAGACAACTTTCAGATCTCTCCACTCCAGGAAGGAACACATTTTGGGTTTGCGGGAAAGTATAGTCGTTACTAGTTCCCTGGTAGCTTTTTTCTTTAATTTATCAGGATATGCCATAAACCATTTCTGCAATCTTAGTTTGCCTTGTCGGCTAAATAGCAACATGAACTGCATCTAAAACACAATATACACATTATCCATGGCCAAATTAACCTGTTAAGAAGTCAAGGATTTAAGCGTAATCATAGCCCGTCTTTTATACAACATTTTACATTTTCTAAGCCTTTACAAAATGGAATAGTAATACCATGGAAGAAAGATATCCTTCTTCCCTGGTAATACCATGGGCTATTATCATTTCTTACTAATTCATAGCCCATGGTAAAACCCAGGAAGAACCGCATATTTACCATTTTGTGGCGATAATATTGAATTTACGAGTAAGATAAACGTTATAATGACATTAATAGGTTGAAATAAATACTTCTTACTTAGGTTTAGTAAAATGATTTCAGAAAAGTGAAAATAAAAAATTACATACGCTAAAGCGGGGACGCAAAACCCATCGGCTCGTGGCAAAGAGACCGCTAGGGGCGGAGGTTGGATCGGATACTTCCAACTTCCAGGGTCCCCCGATGTTGCGAGATTGACGTCATCCCGCCATGATAATCGGCTTCCTTTCTTTTCGCAGCGGGCGCGGAATCCCATTTCCCGCCATTTTGGTGACTCCAAGTTTGAAATGTTACACGTGCTCCTAGTATTGGCTTCCAAAAGTAGTTAAATACTTAGATAAATCGTAAAAGTTCGTCATCTTTATTATTTAAGATGAGTGTCTTCTAAATTCGGTGATGTTTTTGTGACTGGTAAATAGAAGTTACCGCCGCATTTCTACGAAACTTGAATAATTGCCTAAGCCTTTCAACATTTAACAATGGAAACTGCCCGTGTTGGGACTCAGCAACTTCAGAATCTAGTAATGGAGAGTGTGGAGGTAAGCTCTGTTGACAGTGTGTCCACTAACAATGAAAATGAGAATGTGTCAAACTCTAGCAATAAACTGTCAACTGCCAAAAGCAGTCCTAATAAACAAATCAGTTCGTCCCTCAACCCCAATGCTATACCATTTTACCCTTTCCAACAACTTCAAAACTTAAACACCAACCAAATTACGAGCGTTATTGATGTAAATGCCAATGTAGGGCATGTCATAAACGCAAATCCTGTTAATTTAAACAATATGCCTGTGTTTCATCAGTCACCTGGTCAAATTTTGGTACTTACTCTACCCACTGGTCTTCCGATACACAACCAGTCGGGTATACAAATGCCTCAAATGATAATTCCACTTCAGATTCCAGTACGAGCTCCAGTTTGTACTCTTGATCATAATTACCACAGGAACCAAAATATAGTACTAAATCTTAATTTAACATCAACAAGCTCCGAATGTACCACTCCCGCTTCAGACTCTGTTCAAAGTGACACATTAAGTGTGGAAGACCCTAGATACGCGTCACCCATGATGGTAGATACATTACCATCTCCAGAAGCTAAGGAGTTGTCAATTGTCACCCCAACGCAAATTGTCAACAATACAAGCGTCGATCAAGTATCAAATTTTCCTGAAGAATGTTACGGAGAGAAACAAGTAGTCACGACTGAAGATAATTTAGCATCAATACCATCTGAAACTGCTATTTGTGACACTCCCACCATACCGGATGTCAAATCAGTACCACGTTATAAAATTCCTTCCCCAACCAAAATGAATACACGGTCCAGAAACCGTAAAGCTGCAGTTGAAATGGATAAACAACGATCAGTGGAACTTGCAGTTAGTAAAGTCTTGGTTGAAAACAAAGGATCAAAACGTAAAGCTAAAGGTCAAAAATCTAAGCCCCAATTTCAAATGGAAGAGCCATCTAATGTGGCAGAAATAGAGGTCAAAATGGACCCTCCAAAAGAAAATGTTATCGACGTTCTACTTGATAAAATGGAAAACTCTTCGGAAGTTGCAAAAATGAATGCTAAGAATACTGGAAAGGTTAAGAAAGTCTCTAAACCGAAAGGAAATATTAAAATTAAAACGGAACTTTCGGAAACAATGGTAACTGATAATGTTTTAATTAAGCAGGAACCCCAAATTATAATTAAAACAGAGCCAGGTATAGTCCAAGATAATAGTATTGTTAATGCAACCTTAAAAATTGACCTGGAAGAAGTTAACCAAGTAACGATGAAAGCTGAGCCAGTGGAAACTGTGCGCATAAAAAAAGAACCAGTAGACTACGAAGAGAATGATATCCCGGAAGTTAAGGTCAAAGGTGAAGCCTCGTCAAATGTTATTTCGCTAATTGATGAAGATAATGAGGTTGATGATTTGCCAGAAATATTTACAACAAGAGGCAACATAAAATCGGAAATCCAAAATCTTCCCCAAGCTCAGCAGTCAATTCCTCAACCCACAACCGCTTACACCTCTGCAGAACAGGTAATATTTGATCAGGAAGTGGATCATTACAGCAAACCTGAAGTCCAGTGCGCTATATTTTTTCCAAAATTAGTCTTAAAAAGGCAGAATGTTCGTAATGGTACTTGCAGCGCAGAGTACGCCCTTTCTGGAAGGTCACATTGTCGTATTTGTAAAGAAACAATTCCAAAAGAAGAGTTGAGATTTGGAATTAACAAGATTGATCACGAAATAGGTAGAGTTATTGAACATTGGCATCATGCTCGTTGTTTTTGGGGTACTTTTAAAGTATCGAATTCCTACTGCATTAGTGGACTAAATTATCTATCGGATAAAGACAGAAAACTTATTTGCGAATGTGCTAGGCAGTTAAAGTAAATTAACAATCAAACTGGTTTTAGAAATATTTTTTTTGTTTTTTCTACTACAATATTTAGTTGTATTTTTGTGTTTTTTCTCCGCACATTCAAAACTTGTGTTACTCTCACTATTTTTGTGAAACTACTTAAAACAGGGTGTAAAAATTGTATAACGAAGATCAATTTGGAATTCCGTTCAAAATTATCAAACCAAGAAATTAGATTGTAAATAGAAGAGGAAAAACGCACAAAATAATATTTCCTGTAACTTTTACCTGAATAAAAATATACAAAATATGAAAAAATACAAGGTTATTTTTTTATTGTATAAAATTGTTCCTTAATTACGCTGGAAGCAATCAAATTTTATTGTTAACATTATTTAAAAATAGGAGAGCCAGTTTATAAAATGGTGTGCTAATCAGTAAATACCGCTATTTTATTTCGTATAACCAAGAACTTTTTTAAGTTTTGATAAGAACAAGCCACCGCCTCCTTTTCACTTGCCCCTCTGTTTTTGAAGTTTTACGTATGGAATGCCATCTATGAAGCCATGGTGAAAATATAAAAAAAAAGCCTTCGGTCAGTGATGCCAGCTCGCGAAAATTAAATTTCCCGTTTTGGTCCAAATATTCCCAGTTTTCCAAAACCCAAGAAACATTTACATAACTAAAGTAACCCTGGGAAAAGTTGTTTTCAAAATAATTCGCGACCGAAAACTATCGCTACGCCCCCTTTGGTTCGACATTGAAACCTAGATAGGTAGCGGCTAAAGCAGACGCTATTAGCTTTTCCTCATCGTTCTTATCAAGGTTTTTAAAAATCGTGTTCTTATGATCTACAGACCAATTAAAAAATCATAGGTGCAACGTCGGAGAAGCTAGCCCCGTTACGCCACATAGTCTCGTTTCGGTTGCGAATTATTCCTGTAGGCCCCTGGAATAGAAAATAAAGCACCATCTATATTCTCAATATCGAACTATATACCTATAATGCAACTTTTATAGTTTGAGTTTTCAGTTAAGTTTTTTAACGAAGGCTTAAATTAAATACCAAAGCAAGATTGCTCGGATTCCAAGTCGACCAAATTCGAACAAAGCTTCTAATTATATTGTATTTATTTATTTTTTGCAAATTTAATTACATTTGTTTTGTGAATTTTTAATATCTTGGCCTTAAAATCATCATCGCCTCGAATTTTCTAAATCTTGATTTAATGTTACTTTTCAAGAGTAAAAATAGATCTATTCCGAAAGTCAGTGAGTTAAATTTATTTTCCCCTTATCTTCTGAAGACTCACTTCCCTTACGTCAACGTCGTCAGTTGCGTCAAGGAGTATCGTCAACCCTTTAGGGCCACGGTAACCGGTGTTTCGCTATTTCCAGAAAAAGGGCTAGAAACAAGATGTCACGGACATTTAAGTATACACAATTCCCCGATGCATTAAATATATTAAATTTGAACAAATTTTCAATCACCTTGTACATTAACTTAATAAACCCAAAATTATTTTTTCGAGTTAACTGGTTTTGGAAATAAGGTAGCGAAACACCAACATGTTAATTTAAATTCACTTTTAGACAAACCGAATTTTACGAGTTAACTGGTTTCGGAAATAAGGTAGTGAAACACATGTTGATTTAAATTAATTTTTAGATAAACCGACTTTTTCTAGTTACCTGGTTTTGGAAATAACACCACGTCATTCAATCAGTGAAAAAATCAATTTTAGCAATGAACATCATACGGTTCATACCGGGTACGTAGTATAGATTATCTTTGATCATACAAACGCGCGGTGCCCTAAAAAGAACGCCGAAAGTATGTAACGCTCTATAGAAGACAATGGACACAGAGGTTTCCAAGGTCGAATATCAAATATTTGGAGACAGATGGCACTTGTATTTGAATCTTGAATTAGTACGAAATTCAAATGTGAATTGTTTTGTGCCAGTTGTGTAGTCCCGCGGATTGGCCAGAAATATGACTTAAAATTAAAATTAAATCATAATACATCTGAAAACGTAGTTCAGAAATGATCAGTACTAACTAAAATATAATGTCTTAATTTAGGGGGCCTGGTTACAATGCGTTGGAGGGAGAACTTGCAAACTCAACGCAGAAGGAGTGGTTTTAGGTGTCAAAATTTTCTCTAACTCTTCTTAAAAAATTGGTTTTTAGAACCTTTCAAACCACTATCCCTTGTCAGACCGCGCCACTTCTGCATGAATAAATTCAACATTAGCAATAATAATTTTCTTCGATATTAGTAACCTGAAAACGCAATTTTTTAATTAGTTCAAAATGTCCTCCATAGGTGGCGTCTTTGTACTAAGCCCCACCTATAAAATAAAAATAGGCTCCGCCTATAAAATAACAAGAAAGCGTGCGTTACGTCAATGAAATATTGTCCACAGCTTGTTCTTATAGAAACGTAAATACGTTCTTGATATAACGCGTCTTAACGTGCTACGCATGGCGATAGTTATTTTGTTTTGGTGCATTTATAGAATTTTGTTTATAGTTGCAAATTTGAAATGTACCCCACTTTCCAAAGTACAAATCAAAGCGCGTTAATATTAAGAACTTTGTAACCAATAATAAAACTAGATAAGTATGAAATTTATTACCCACTTTAAAAATGGATCTTCTTACACCGGTCATCATATTTTTATTAGGTAAGCGTTTACAATTTATTTCGAGGGTTATTAATTAATAGTATCTTATTTTAATTGAAAGGCTTTTCTTTATGTACCGCCAATGTCAAATTTGTGGGAGGGTTACCTCCTCGACAATCGGCGCCTGTCAAAATCGGAGGACCAATTATGACCGTTTCAAATTGCAACCCGGCAACTGAAGAATATTTCCAAGGGCAAATATGCTACATGGATTGTAACAATGGATACGTTTGCATTGCGGAGTTCTGTGGTTGCAAATGTAAAGCGGCTCTCAGCAAAAAAGGCTCAAAATGCGTCGCCTATTGCCCATCCGATACAAGTTCGTATACTATCGAAATACATCCACCATAAGTCAATAATGTTATAGACATAAGTCTGTCAATTACTCGGAATAATTATCGATTGCTACGAAAGGAGTGGGAGATAATTGACGTCATAAGGAAAAGATTAGGGCCTTTAGTGCGACAAATACTCAACTTTAAGTTATCACGCGCTAGTCTTAGCAAAAGTGGATACGATTTAGAGAGGTTTTCCATCGAGTTCTCCGGTTTCATCTTTCCATAAAAAGTTGTTAACGATAACGGAAATAGTAAGTTTAGGGAGCTGTTGTGGTATGAAGGCATTAAAAGGCTAGATGACGTGGGCCTATAGACGGTAAAATAAATTTCAACGGCTTTCCGACCTCGGAAGGTTTTCATAATTGGGGGTAGGAAAAAAGGGGAACGTTTCGTGAGAGCATGGCTGCCAGCCCTACCGCATCGCGAATTTAAATGTCACTGAAGTCATTTATAGCGTTTTTCACATCTATTACGATTCATCACAATTAATTATTTGTATTTTAATTTAAAGAACTCCAAGATATAGGTAAATTTACAGTTAAACAACCATTTATAGCATTTGATTTCCGAAATGTAACAGTCAGTTTACTTAGACGGCGCCACATGCTCCAAGAGGAATCATGATTTAGTTATTTGTTACTCGACGACAGTCAAAAATTGGTCTCTGCGCATGCTCAAATACCAACCAATCCGGTGTTCCCTCCCTAGCTAATATTTTAAGTGGCAGTGACGGTTAAAAATCCCACCCCCATTTATTTTACCGTCTATAGTAGTGGCTTGGGTATTAGCTGATTATTACTATTATATGAAGTCTTGTTCACTTTTGGCACTATGCAAAATGACAGTCCACCAAAAACGTGAAGTTACTCTAGAAATGTCTCTTAACCAGCAGCATTAACACGGGGAAGATATATGGCGATTGTCTGGAACCAAGATTCTAAGGGGACTCACTGTTCAGGCCTTAAAAGGCACGCCTTAATCCTGGGAATGGGAAAATCACGGTTAATTTTGACAAAATGGCGCCGTTGTTGTCGGTTAAATCTAAGAGCAGCAAACATAACACCCCACACAAGGAGAACGCAACCCGTCAAAAGTCGTGGATTTTCTTGCGTACATTTTTCATTGGCTAGACGCTTTAGCGCCTGCTGCCGTCGGAAGGGGAAAATTCGGAAATTGTCTTCCCCCCCCCCCCCCCGCCCGTAAAACGTTCATCGTAAAGGCTCGTGACGCTCGTCCAATGAAATTCGTACACAACCCTTCGTTAGCGTGTTTAAAGGCTAGCCGCGTTCTCCTTGTGTTTGTTGCTCCTAGGTTAAATGTTTAAATTATAGTAAGTTTTAAACCTTTTATTTTTGAAATTTGTTCTTTAAAAGTTTAATTAATGGTAATTAACTATTGTGTTAAGTAAAAATAACCAGTAAGCCGCGTATGGCTCACGTTTTTACCCCCATCAAATTCACTGGAATCCAATTCATTTCTTAACTTCAAAAATTTCAGAACTAAGCCCCGACTAAACCGCTCGTAGTGATAGTTGAACAAAATTCTTGAGGCGCTTCAAAGCGGCTGACGTACCCCAGTAAGCCTTCCGATGTAGGCCACGCCTACCGTGTCAAAATATCGGGAACAGTGAGTCCCCTTAGATTCTTGGTCCAATGTTGTGAAAGAGTGTCACAAAAAATCTAAAGCAGGCGTACTTTCGCCACAACTGCTGAGATTCATATGTACCTCGATTGACAGGTTAATCCACCCCTTGAAAACGTCAGCGGAGGAACTTGTAGGATTGTAGATTTTAGACAGTAAAGCTACGTTTACACTCAGCTACAAGTTTCTCCGTACAAGTTTTCAAGGGGTAGACTAATATATTATTGGTTTAACCATTATATTTGACGTTAAGTTGCAGAATGTAAAGAGACCATGGTCTTATCGGATTGTCCTCATTGCGTCGAACGTTGTGACCCTTTCGATAACACTGCGCAGCCCAGATGTGATATTGGAGCGTCAAAACCAAATGTAATTTGCGAAAGCGGACGTAAGTACTGTTCGTGTCCTCAAGGATGGAAATGGCACCAGGGAAAATGCGTCACGAAATGCCTTGGTAAGTTACGTAATCTCCTTCCGTTCTTTTGAATACACGTTAAGGCCCTTATACTTAGCTGATAGGTGCGCCTCTGATGGACTGGTTTACAAATCTGCTTACCATCACGGCTTGCAGACGTGCGAGGCTAAAATCAATCCCAGGAAATCAAAAATCGTCTATTACCCGGGTTGTTTTTGTCCAGATGGTCATGTTTTGATCGAAGGTATCTGCCTTTCGCCGGACTTTTGTCCCGTTCAAGGTATGTATGGACGTTATACGACATAAATTTCCAAATCCTGCCTGAATTTTCAATCCGTGAAATATTTTTATAGAAAATAAATGCAAAAAAGGATTCGAATTTACCGAGTCAGCCAACCCATGTACCAGAAGTTGCCAAGGCCTCCTTTGCCACACTTGTCCACCTATGATATATAAAGGTTAATATTTAAAAAGTCGAAATTTTCGGTTTGCATCGTGTTTAAAGGGAATATAACCTCTGGTATTTCTGTCGGCCTCCGAGGGTTCCAATATTGCCCGCTGCCTCCCATGGCTTTTCACACTTGCGGCGCTGATAATCGTTGATTGTGAAGGGAATAAAGGAAATTGATGGGGTCTTCCATAAAGAACGCGACAGAGGTTCTATTCCCTTTAATGCTGGTTTTAACTTGTGCAAAACCGCCCAGATAACGAGTATCGACGCAAAAAAAATTAATTAGGCCCAACCATAGAAAATACATGTTTTGAAGAGGAAGACTAACTTCTCCCACGTCATAACGTCAGTGGATGACTCTATGACGTAGGGCAAGTTAGTCTTAACAAGACGTTGGCAAGGGAATTTTCCACCAACTAACTTTCAGCACTACCTACGTAATTAATCAAGGCCCGTGAATGCTCGGAAAAAATAAATGTTTTAGTCTTTCAAATTCTCCGCAAATTCCCGCTAAGTGCGCATGTAATTCGAATCAACTGCTCAGGCCTTGTCTATAGCATTATTTAGAATAGGCCATGGTGGCAAATTACGTAGGCTATGACCGGTAGTGGCTGCATCACAGCTTCGTATTTTTTTAAATAAATCTCAATATTCATATTACCATATTTCAAAATCAAAATATTAGTTAAACTATATCTTTTGTTTGAAGTTGTTTATTTTGGCAATTTTTACAAATAAATCTTTTCGAAATTTTTAGCCAAGTCAAGGCTTAAGAAAATCTTTATTTTTAATGTTATTTTATATAGTTAATAGTTTTATTTGTGAAAATTGCCAAATAGATATAGGTTAACTAGTATTTCGATTTTAAAATAATGTAATATAAATATTGAGATTTATAATAAAAATATTTCAACATTAATTTTATTCTTTAATCGCCGCCCTACGAAGCTGCGATACAGACACTACCGGCTGTAGCCTACGTGATTTAATCACCAGGGCCTATGCTATAGACAAGGCCGGGGCAGTAGATTCGATTTATGTGCGCACCTAGCGGGAATTTGCGGCAAATTCGAAAGACCAGTAAATATTTTTTTTTAACCGAGCAAGCACGGGCCTTTACGTAGGTAGTGCTTTCAGAATCGCCCTATTGCTAAACGGAGAGTTTTGCGTTGACACTCGGCGCTGAGGCTTTTTTACCTTGGTAGTCTAGATTATCTTTGGTGAGAATCTACCATTTTTACCTCAAGGTTGCCTCTGCAAATATGGTACATACTGGAATGGAAAGTCTTGCGTACCACGAGAACGTTGTTTGGAGAAAAAGTCCTTGGAAAAGAAACAAAATTACAAGTGCGGAAAACCTCATTTGATTCAATGTACCGAACTCGAGAAATCGTCGCCTCTCCGTCAGTCCGCACCGATTTTCAAACCATTTACTTCCGGTTGCTACTGCCTGGAAGGGTATTTCAATGACGGACGAGGGAACTGCGTCATCGCGGGTCAATGTGAAAATGGTCAGTTTATAATACAGGGTGCCCACTAATATATGGACCAGGGCGAATATCTCCAAAACAGTTTTAGGTACGAATATGAAATTGTTAGGTCGCATAGAGTGTTTAGAGGGAAACCTACATTGAAAATTTCGATGACCTTGAACCATGTCTTCAAGGTCATCTAAAAACTATCTCGAGAACCGTAAGTGTTAGAAAGTTGGTTCCAATTAGAAAAGTGTTCCCCGTCACGTTTTAGGCCTGCCCAAATTCGTACTTAAAACTGTTTTGGAGATATTCACCCTGGTCCATATTTTAATATACACCCTGTATACCAAAAGTGACATAATTACCAAAAGTGTGTCAATCGGAACTATTTCGTAATGAATGTTACGAGCGAAATGCAAGTTGGGAGGGGAGAAGGGAAAGTATGCCTTGGGGAGGGAAGGAAGTTAATACCAACAAATAACGCCTCGTAGTGAGGAACGGAGGAACTAAGTAGCACTGGTCAAAGTTCGTCGTTCTGTGGAGATGATATCGCCATCTACCTACGATATAATACCATAGACTAAAAAAAGATCCAGAAGGGCGTCCGTAAATATTCTTTTATGTGGTCGATCTCGAGTCGAGCATTCATTAAACCTTTAGCATACGAAAGTACAGGGATTGTCACACTTTTGGTAATTATGTCACTTTTGTGTATACTGATATTATAAAAACTGATACCATTTTTTGTTTACGGCGCTAGTCAAATGCCCTGCCAACTCTTCGTGGCAATTGAGATGTCCTGATTGGGACCTGTGCTACCAAAATTTGGCCAAACTCGATGAATGCAAGCCCGTACACGCTTGTTATTGTGATAGTAAGTTCAAGCGGCTTTCCGACGCCAAGACGGGTCAATGCATTCCGGAAAACAAATGCGTAGCCAGACCGTGAAAGTCCTTCAAGAATTTATTCAGGATTTCCACAGAACGGGGAAAAATGGAAAAGTCATGGGATTTGAAAATGGGTTTAAAAGTCAGAGAATTAAAAAAAAAATTAAAAAATTTCCGGGAAAAGTCGAAGAATTTAATTTTGTTTGTAAATGGAAAACGTTTACTAAAATAAACGTAAAAAATTTACAAATTTAGAAATGGTAAAGGAAAACCTGAAAAATCTGGAAATTTTAATCTGAAAAAGCTGTGGCAACCCTATTATTGTTTATTTTTTTATAAATTGTACTAAATATAAACCATACTAGTTTAATAAAATCAATTTGTAAATTCATACTCCAACCCTAATACTTTGGCGCCGTTTCGTGTCAATCTCTAGTCTCTCCTACAGGCTTTAACTGCGCCTCGCAAGAGGGCGTCTTTATTCCTATCGGTTACTTGGGAGAACAAATCAGATGCAATTTGAGATCAGATTGTTGGGTGAGGTGTATATGAAACATAAACCTGATCTGGCTGGTTTTCTTTAGATATCCGAGAATTACGACCTGAATAACCTGATCTGTCAATAGCCGATTATCTTCAGATATCTGAGAAATACAACCTGAATAACCTGATCTGTCAATAGCCGATTATCTTCAGATATCTGAGAAATACGACCTGAATAACCTGATCTGTCTTTAGCCGATTATCTTAAGATATCTGAGAAATACGACCTGAATAACCTGATCTGTCAATAGCCGATTATCTTAAGATATCTGAGAATTACGACCTGAATAACCTGATCTGTCAATAGCCGATTATCTTCAGATATCTGAGAAATACCACCTGAATAACCTGATCTGTCAATAGCCGATTATCTTCCGATATCTGAGAAATACGACCTGCATAACCTGATCTGTCAATAGCCGATTATCTTAAGATATCTGAGAATTACGACCTGAATAACCTGATCTGTCAATAGCCGATTATCTTCAGATATCTGAGAAATACCACCTGAATAACCTGATCTGTCAATAGCCGATTATCTTCAGATATCTGAGAATTACGACCTGAATAACCTGATCTGTCAATAGCCGATTATCTTCAGATATCTGAGAAATACAACCTGAATAACCGAGGGGCTAACCACTCTTAGAAAGTCTGTACACCGGATTACACTTAGATTAGCACTGCCAAAGGCAGGGAATTCAAAGATTACGCGTAATCACATTAGTACAGTCAAAAGTACGGCTCTGTACACCGATTACGCTGAGTGATCAGCCCCTCGTGAATAACCTGATCTGTCAATAGCCGATTATCTTCAGATATCTGAGAAATACAACCTGAATAACCTGATCTGTCAATAGCCGATAATCTTCAGATATCTGAGAAATACAACCTGAATAACCTGATCTGTCAATAGCCGATATCTTCAGATATCTGAGAAATACAACTTGAATAACTTGATCTGACTATAAAGTATTAATTTTAAATATCTGAGAATAACGGCGAGAAAGGCTCGATCTGAATATCGTCCGACATCTGATAATGAAGAACTGAATAACTTGATCTGACTATAGCTGATTATCTTCAGATATCTGAGAAATACGACCTTAACAAGCTGATAAGTTTGCTGTTGGAAGCCGAAGACGATTCTTACGTAACTGCGCCGCTAAAAATCCCTGCTTACAGTAGCAACAATATTTGGGTTTCTTACATGTTTTACTGCCACATCTAATTTTCCATTCGAGATTACGAGGCAGTACTGTTCACTTCGATAGTTGAAACCAGAATGTACTTATTTCTACTGAAGATTGAGCATTACGGCGATTGGGAACGAAAAATCTTTCTTGATCATATAAATTAGATGATTATCCATTATATTATTTAATGTTATTATATTATTTATATACTCAGTTGGAGGTTAAGAAAGGCTAAATATGTAGTACATTTGGCGCAAAGATACTAGCACGAATTTTCGGTAAATCGGCGGCGGGAATAAAAAAAAAAATAATCAGCCAGGCGAATACCCAAGGCACCACCTTCGGCCCAAGTCATCTTGCCGAATGTAGCCGATTTTCTGTTGAATTCCTAAAAGTTCCGGCGCGTGTTATATTAATCCAAGTTAAAAATGCCAATTGCGTAAATTTTTAAGTAACGCACAGGCCCGGGCGGCTAACCGGCGATCGCCGGTCAGATCGGGGCCAACTCAAATTGGGGGCCAAAGTGGAAAAATTTGGCATTAATGGGAAATGAGGCCAACACGATTACATAGCCGGTGGGGCCAACTACTAGCCAGTCCGGCCATGGTAACGCATATCTCGCCCCTGATTAATCAGGTGGACACGTCACAATCGCAAAAATAAGTAGTAAGTAATTTTTGCTGGGCTGGGATTTATTTTGGTTAACGTGGCTGGGTAAAAATCACAAATTGGACTTATTAATAAACAACTGCATATCATCCCAAAGTACAACAGTTTCCATTTTTCAATAAACCAATTGAATAATTAATTTAATTTTATGGGATTGTAAATTATCGAAGGGTTTGCCGTTTACGAAATCTGAGGTAAAAAAATCGAAAAAATAATTTCATGAAATTTATAATTCTAAAGAAATATAGGAAATTTTATAAGTTCCGAGAACAATTTGAAATATCGGAAATATTGGTAATGTCGAAAAACCAGAATCGAAATATTTCTTCTGAGAAATACCGGAAATATTTTAAATACTGAGAGGTATCTGAAATAACAATAATAAAAATAATGTTTATTTTTTCCAACATATTTGTACATACTTATGGCTTGGTAAAGGCCAAGTCGTTAACCGACTTTTAGGCCGTAGTAATTTCCAGAATATATCTGGGCTTAGACAAAAAATAAAAAACAAACAATACAATATAAATAACAAACAACAATAAAAACAAAAAGGAAAAAAGATTAGTTTATATAAACAGAATTTCTTGGTATTATTTCTTAAATATATTTAAACCTTAAAGATGGCTCGTTAAGTAGTCGCGAATACAATGTTTATAGCTCAGGCCCGTCTTAAGACCTTTTGGGGCCCTTGGCTAAATTATTTTTTAAGGCCTTTGCGATCCCCAACGGTCAGCCTTTGTATGTCCATGGTCTAAATTCAACTACACAATAATCAAACCAAAACTTTCCAAAGTATAAGATAAGACTACTGAAAATAAGATTTATACTGACAGTGACTCGCTGTTACGTTTTAGAAATTGTAGGTACCGTATGATACGCGATCTGACTATGAGTCAAATTACTTTAGACGTAACTAAAATATACATAATATTAAATGAGCATAAGTAATATTTACCAACTAAAACCTTATCCCTAGCCGGGGCCCCAAAACTACCTGGGGGCCTTGGGCTGTAGCCCATTTAGCCCATGCCTTAAGACGGCCCTGTTATAGCTATTTATAGGCTTACATTAGTTGGAGGATTAATCGTGTTAAACAATTTTACCGATTTACAAAATATAAATATTAATTATAAATATTAATTTTTTTTCTGTTCGTTCAAATGGCGTATCTAAAATATGGGTTGTTCTAGAAAAATATTTGGCTAGTTTACTATAATTAAAAGGGTTAAAAGTAGAGGGGGCTGTTAACAAATCATCATCCCCGTCCTTTACGCAGGTGAGGGGAATAAAGTCTGACTTATTGTGGGAGATTCCTTTCTATTATTGTTATAGCGTCGTAACCTAACCTTTTAAATTTAAATAACCCTGAAATTACTAAATTTTACAGGAGTGAGAGGTCGCTCCAAACGTTAAGTAACATATAAACGTTTTACACAAGAACTTATATTATCAATTATTTCAACTTATAGTGGTAATTTTGGTGGATAAACAAACTAGGGGTGAGTGGCGCTAGTTACGTTAAAAAAACTCGTAGGGCGTGTTAACAGACATTTATTTATTTAGTTTATACTCCCTTTAAATTTCTTTTAAATATAACCTGCATAGCAATCTTTATGAAGACCCCTTAAGTTTTTCAAATTTCCCTGTACAGTGGCGCCAAACATTTCTAAAGCCAAAGGTAAGAGCGGCCAGAGCTGCATACATTGCTGTTCCACACCAAATACCTGAGGTTATATTTCATTAAGTGGGGTGGCGGAGTGGTTAGCACTTTCGCCTCGCAGCAGGAGGAGCCGGGTTCGATCACAGTTTGTGGCACTGGATAAAGACTCGGAATAACTCCTTCCGCGTTGAGTTTGCAAGTTTAAGGAGTTTTCTCCTGAGCTATTCGGTTTCCCCTTCCATAAAAACTTGTTGAGGTTAAAGCTAATAGTTAGTGTAGTTGGCTCACGTGGCATGAAGGGCTTGCCACCACCATCCAACGCATTGTAACCCGGCCCTCTGAATTAATGGCTTAAAAGTCGCATGATGACTTGGGTATTAACCTGGCTGATTATTTTAAGTATTTGTGACTCAATTTAAAGGTGGGATCTTTCGCTACGTCGAAAAAGGTGATTTGCGCGATTCAAATATTACTCCTACTCCGTAAGCGAAGGCTTTACAATAAATGTGGAACACAAAAGTCACCTTTACCAGTTCTTTTATTAATTCGATAAAACTATAACATAAGAAATTAATTAGACATTAGTGGGGATTGCTGGGTTTTCGCATTTTGCCATAGGAATGCATTTGTTGGTTTTCAGAGATCGTTTATAATTCTTGATGCACGCGCAGCCTTTGATGCAAACATCTGCGCATCCCGTCGGTTCGGAGGATGGACAATTGTCGTTGCAAAGACTAGCGCAATCGCTAAATTCCTCGTTCTGGGTACAATCTGTCACGAAATTGGAAATATTTAGGATAGGTTTTTGGCCAAAATAAAAAGTTTACTAAAAACGGCCAGCTTTCGAACCGTTTTTCTTCGTCAACTACGGTTCGAAAGTTTGCCGTTTTTAGTAAAATTTTAAAGTTTTAAAAGATTTAGTCATGATAAATCGTGTCTTTTTTATTACATACCTAAAAAGCCATGGCAGAAAAAAAGTTAAATATTTATAATTAAGTCACAAATGTATTTATTTATTTCCTTACTGAAACATTCCTTTTCGGGACGACATTGTCCATTGATTCGCTTGAAACCAGGAGCGCAGAAGCACTTGAACGCAGGATTTTGGCACACTCCCATCAAATATTCGTCGCAATTATCGAAACATCGTTGTTCGAATACTTCGTTTTTTGGGCATTTTACTGCGAATAAATTTAGTAATTTAGCTAAAGCTCAAGTTTATAATATTTAAATATACTACTACTTCATGGAATTAAAATTTTGAAGTTTATTAAATTGGATTTTCGATTTTAGACATTCATAAAAATGCACTTCAAATAAGTTTTAATTTGATGTATAATACCATTTTTCTAAACTATTTCTACACTCGCGAGGATAATAACTTTTTCTAGCGCGCGTGCAAAAAGCTCGTGCGAAGAATATTATAATAAAGACGTGTATTGTGACGTAAGAGCAACATTTTAACAGGTTGGGCAAGACCACTTTTTATTTTACAAAATCAAAAATTGTCTTGGAAAATTTATGAATAAGGTGAGTTCGGTTGTAACGTAAATATTTAATTAATTTTCATTAAATTAAATTACTAATTTAAAACTAAATTTAAGTTTTCCAGCTCTGAATTGGCATAACCTACTTTTGTAAAATACTTTGAAGTATAATAATAATAATAATAATAATAATAATAATAATAATCAGCTAGGCTAATACCCAAGGCATCATCTTACGCCTAAGTCATCCAGCGACTTTTAAAGCTATTAATTCAGGTGGCCGGGTTACAATGCGTAGGAGGATTTAATTCAATTATTTCTTTAAATCACTTGATTTAAATCAGACAGCCTAATTTTTAAGTAAATATTTTTATAGAGAGTAAATTTCGCGTGGATTCTGCTAAGGTACATATTTAAATTTAAGGGCCTTAATGGATATATTATTAACTTTTGGTATACGATAAGTGCCCTTGAGGACTAAAGAAAATGATTTACCGATCGGACTTGTAGCCAGACTCGAAGAAAAACTCAAACCTATTCGAGAATTACATTTAAATCACAATTACTTAAGTTGTAATAGAAGCATTCACATATTTCCTACAGGGAAATATGCAAAAAGGGGCGAAATCCACCCGAAGTACCTTCCTATTTAAAAATGTTTGAGGTAGATGGCGACACTATAAATTTATTAAAAATATACTTTTTTAAAAAGTTATTAATTAAGAACTAAATTATAGTACTTTAAATTCTTATTAAAAATATATAATTTTTGTAATTTAAATTGACAATTAATTTTAACAGTAGTTAAAACAATCCGCCATAGATGGCACTATAATACAATATTAAACTATCCAATCAGGGAAGATAATTTGGTATTTTAAATCTCGACAAAACCGTCCTCCACTAAAAACGGAAAACTTTCAACTAATCGTTGAAAATCAAAATTATGACGTCATGTTGCTATCAGAGAGCCATCTACTAACAAATAACGCCATCAACACGTTACCTCGGATGAATTTTACCCCTTTAAAGTCGTCTTTGCCCGTTAAAAATTGTAAATCGGTCTATAGGTATAATTTTGTACTTACCGAGAGCGTAAACGTAAATAATGAAATGAAAAGTCATTTCGGTAACAAATTCCACTATTGAGGACGATGAAAATGTGCCATCGAACTGTTTCTCTGCGATCGGAGGATTAAAGGGAAGGGGCCCAGTGAGGCGCGAGTAACGCAACGGGTGATTGTACGGTACGAGTGTCGAATCACATTACACATGACGAGCGTAACGCCACCAACCTGCAAGGGAAAACCCGCGATACAATTTCGTCAAAAACCAGCTGAATGCCAAATCTTTAAAGAAAAGTGAAACTAGAAATTTGTTTATATCTATAACCGTTATTGGTGTTGTAAGTCGGAAAATTTTCCGTATTTTACCGGAAAAAAGTTTTCATTCCATGATTAGTCAAATACATTGTTTGCAAATTTAAATAAAGCGGAATTTTCGTCTCATTTTTTTCGAATCTGAAAGTAAAACTAAACCTCTAGACTAGTTTAAACGGAATAAAAATGTAACACTATTAATGTTTTGTAGTATGTTTACTGATATTAGACATTTTATATCGATAAAAGGTTAA
This sequence comes from Leiobunum rupestre, assembly GCF_980474605.1. Lineage (NCBI taxonomy): Eukaryota > Metazoa > Arthropoda > Arachnida > Opiliones > Sclerosomatidae > Leiobunum > Leiobunum rupestre. Next base: position 58,318,058 of record NC_143386.1, read on the forward strand.
AAACGTTAAAAACCTTTTAAAAGTAATTTATGTTTCAATTTTTTATTTTATTTTTCTGGAAATTTTTCCGCATTTTATTTTTTCGGAAAATTAACAACACTAACCGTAATAAAGTTACAATTATTTATATTCTATTTTATATAAGCCCCTACTAGCTGGACTCGCCTGCAAGGCCAACTACAAGCTTCTGTCTCTTCAAGGCTACATGTAGGGCTGGGAACACAGCCAAACGCGACGCGGAGTTGGTGGTCGACGAGCATTGCTTGATGGCCTTATATAAAGTATTATCATGATTTTAAATTGCATCCGTTTTTATTTTGCAAGGTCTCTCTAATAGGCCTTTCTATAAAGTAGCATTGGCTTTCTTGTTTAGATGTATCGGGCGCGTCACTCGTGACGTAGATGTGACGTTTCACTAGAAAATTCGACGACGAGTCGCCCTTTTCATAAAGATCTAACCTTCAAAACTGAAGTGAACTCCTATGTATCTCGTGACGAAAGCGATACATTAAAACAAGTTCGGAAAGCGTAATGACTGTAGAAATTGTTTTATATTTTGTAACCCTGGTTTATATTTTCTGTACCCCTATAATTATTATATTTTCTTCTCATGTAACACGAGGAATGGTAAGAGCCCAAGTCCATTTTTTGACCCCCATTTTAGCGGACGCTTCTGGTCGCAATTGGGCCGTGACTAAGTGAAGAATTGGGGGTGTCCCAAAGTCTGTACTGCAGAAGCGCAGGGACAGAAACCGGAGAGAAGGCTCCTCTCGCCAAAGAAAGTTTGGTTTCAGTTAGCGTTCTGGAGTTAGCGTTTTGAAGTTGAAGCGAAGAAGAGCGAGCGAGCGAACAATGTAAAATCAATATTTAGCGTGAAAAACTTTAAACTCTATATTCCCTTTTTGTTAAACTATTCAGTATTTATAGTTGTAACCATATTATTTTAACCAATATTTAATGGCATAATTAAACTGTTTATTTTTCAATTCACATTATCGTCTGATTAGTCTAATGTCTCAAGCGCATACAGCGGGAACAAAAGTTCATCAGAGTCGCGACACCTAAAAACTGTTCGCAAAAATCCTACAATGACTATATAGAAAGGTCTATTGTCCAAAATTATTTTTCTGCCTAAGCCTTTCCTTAAATTAAATTAATTGTTATACTACAGGCCCACACATGGGAGTAAATTGGGGGGGGGGGGGGGCTAAGGGAGCCCAAATTGCCGAGTTAACTATAGGTTAAAGCATAAGTAACATAATAATGATAAGTATGACACTATTTTGCATAATAACTTTGGTTCATTGTCCATTTCGTCGTAGCAAAACGGAAGGTTGAAAAAAAAAACTTTATGCCTGATTGATAATTTGAGAATGGCTGTGTGTTATAAGTGGAGGCTGTGATGCCAATCCGCTAGGACGGAGGGGATGAAAATTTGGTTTTACTGAATTTCTAAAGGTCCTATCGAGTGGGATCGTATATCGTAGCAACGCGTATTGAAATCGAAACGGATTTATTTTAAAACAATAACTTTAATAAACAGGAGGGCAATACTTACAAATTACAATAATCTTACTAAATTTCGCCGCGACTGGTAACATAAATGTACTATTTATTCTCCAAAATCGCGGGAAGGAAAATTGGGCGCGTGTGACCAGAGAGAATTTATTTTACAAAGGATGTAAAAAATGGGGGGGGGGGGGGGGCTGGTTAGGTTTTCCAAGAACGGATTGACCATCGCAGCGAAAGCGGGCTAAAGTGCATAAGACGGTGGCAAAAAATGGGGTTACATTCCACCATCTAGGGAGTGAGAAAATTCCTACAATGACAAAGTAAAACGACCTTGGAGAATATTGACGATAAAAAGAACGGAAAATATACAAGGTGTTTGAAATATTGCCGTACAAGAAAACGAATTGAATTAAATGTTTAAACAAAGAAAAACCCAAATTAATTACACATTAATATTAAATTAATATGTAAGGGGAACTGTTGTGATTTAAAAGTCACCGGCGTGAGCTTCAATCCAGTGGCGTAGCTAGCATGGGTGACAACCGGGGTGGATATCATGGTGTGCTACTTACTAATCTCTAGTTTGTATAAATTTAATTTTTTTCACGGTCGGGTGTCACCCCCAAATCACGCCCAAACGGGTGGCACCCGGGTGGACCCCCCCCTAGCTACGCCACTGCTTCAATCACGTCGGAAGACGTATGTTTTAGGGAACTATGTGGCCCTCCTGCATTGCGGGGTCTGCGGGGGTCTTATTTACGCCACTGAGGTTACTATTTGAGCATTATCTCTAATTAGAAATAAATTATACAAAAACCAGTTCTACGAACTGAAAAAACAGTGTTTATTCTTGTAAGTGTTACGGCTAAGAAGGGACAGACATTAAAATAAATTTAGAATTCATGTTTTTACGAAACATCATAACAAAAAATGTACGCAAAGTTTATCCAGAATAAACTCTATAAACGTTAAGAGATTATATACCAAATTAAGGAGTGGAAAAATAATTATGATGTGTGATTCGAAAATCGCTCTTGTCTACGTCACTCCGTAGTCGAAGTTGACCAAAAAGAATGGTGAAAAAAGAGTCTACGTGACAATTTTCATTCTCACATTGTGAGAAATTCAGAAAATTGTCACGGAGACTTCGAAAATTATGAAAAATAAAACTTTTCTAGTTTTAGACCATTTCAGTTCGTAGAACTGGTTTTTGTATAATGTATGTCCCTTTTTCAGAAGTAGAAAAAAGATTAAATGGAACGTAATAATATTTATTTAGGTGAAACCAAATTGGTTTCATATGAAAACACTGTTTAGAACAGCGAAGACTTAACGAAGTATTTAATTTCTTGTCAAATTTAAAGATAATTCATAAATAATACAAAATCTAGTTGCAAATTGAGTTTGTGCAATAAAATAATTAACGATTTGACCTGTAGGTAATTGTAATTTTGTTATTTCTGGCTATTTCGTTCTCAATTAATCGTAAAGACTTGGATGCGTTTGTATACTTTTTGAATATATAATACAGCGAAGAGTCCAGTGTAATGGTTAAAATTAAAAAAATGCGCGAGCCTTTTACGCTAAAATATTTAAGAGTGCGTTGAACATTTTAACAAGTTGAACAAGACATGAATTAAAATTCGACGAGTCGCCCTTTTTATAAAGATCTAACCTTCAAAACTGAACTGAACTATTACGTATCTCGTGACGAAAGCGATACATTAAAACAAGTTCGGCAAGCGTAATGACTTTATAGAAAGGCTTATTAAATAAATACCTTCTTGTAAAAATTCAACGTAAAATGCTTCCAATCATGTTTTTAACAAAAGTGACATAATTACCAAAAGTGTGTCAATCGGACCTCTTTCTTATAGTACATTCATTTTAGCGAAGACAAACTCGAAAAAAAATAGTTTGACGCCGTACCTGTAGTAGGTGTTGCCGAAAAACCCACTTTTAGGGGTAAAATTGCCATTTTGAAGTTTTTTTTTAATGAAGACGAAATTGCAATAGAAAGTATCTTAACGGTTTCTGATTAAATATTTGATATAAAATAGTATATCTCTTGGTTACGAGGTAAAAAAAAATTCCAGGGGTCAAATTGTTATTTTGGAGCAATAATTTTGGTAAAAACGGCCGAATTGCGATTAAGAATTCCAACATTTTTTACTTTATTGGTCCAAAAAATACGGAAAAAAATTATGATAACTTCGGCAGCAAAACCCTATTCAGGGGTAAAATAGTATTTCCACCAATCAAAAACAAAGCGCGCGCTTTTATTCAAATTTATTAGTACCAGAGTCGTTGCGCCATCTCGTAGCAGCTGTAAACCGAATCCGAAACTAAAACTCTGTGGAAATGAACTGGGAAAAAGAGGTGATTACGCAGTATTAACTGCAAAGGGCGTAGATGGAATTCAACAAGCTTGTAAAGCACGGAAAATAAGTCGAATTGACATATGTATAGGCAATGCTGTTCATAAAAAATGTAGAGCTACGATACAGAATCTCAAATGTTCTTTTAAAGCCGATTACTTCAATGAAATTTCGACAGCTTCAACGTCTCAACGTACCTTACGTTCTTTGGAAAATCCTTTTGATTTTAAGTGTGATTGTTTTGTAGTGAAAAAATAGTGAAATATTATTTGGAAAGAAAAGATGCTTTTCCAGTTCGAACCACAGATTTCGACAAATCTATTCTTGTAGTGTGTGACCAAAGAAACGATAACTGGGCAGGCTTAGTAAAGCGACGCGTTCAGTCGGTTAAAGATCTACACGCCGCTGATGCTTGTTATCATCAATTGTGCAGTGTTAACTTTCGCACTCATAAAGGGATTCCGAGAAAATTTCAAACCTCATATTCAGATGCGAAGGACGTCCGGAAGACCAAGATCGCCGAAGTGCTTTTGTTAGTGTCGCCAAGTACCTCGAGGAGAATGACGAAGAACAAATTACAGTAACTGAATTAGTTTCGAAAATGAAAGAATACTTGCCAGATAATTCTGATTTAGAGCCGTACAGTGCAAAATATATGCAAAGAAAACTACTCGAATTTTTTGAAGATATTGTAACTTTTCGAAAAATGGCAAATAACGTTCTAAAAGACTACCATGATGAAAGAAAATTTGGAGATCCTGAAGAGGATAAAAATAATCTAAACCGCACTAATGCCGTATTACTAAGGAATGACGTAAAAGCAATGACGTTAAAGGAACAACATTTAGTTTATGCCAGCCCCGACGATGTTGAAAATTTGGAAAGCAATTTAAACTATTTGCCAGAGAGTCTCAAAGCGTTTTTGAATATTCTAGTAACTGGAAAAGGGAAGGGAAAAGATAGAAAAGTGCCCACATTAGGGCAAGCTATTATACAAGCTATACGACCCAGAGTGCTAGTTACCCCATTGCAATTGGGGCTGGGAATTTCGATGCACCACAATACAAACTCAAGATTTTTAGTCGACACTTTGCACAGTCTTGGTCTATCTTGTTCCTACACGGAGGTTCAGAGATTTCAACGTTGCGCGGCGGCTACTAGAGGAATAGAATTAACTGAATATTTTCCTGGTAGTTTTGTTCAGTACGTAGCGGATAATGTAGACCACAACATTGTGACTTTAGATGGACATGGTACATTTCACGGTATGGGAATAATTGCAACTGTAACGCCTGGGGTTACGACTCAAAATCAAATCGAAAAGAGACCAATATCAATGGACGAAATTCGAAACATTGGACAGATTGATGTTAAACTATATCCATCAAACCTTACTGGTATGCGCTTAATTAAATACTCTACGCTTAATACTGACACCTTAACGAATGAAGTATTTAATTTGGACAATGTTATAAAGATGTCACCATTTTTGGCATCGATGGCCCCTATGTGGAGTGGAATGTGCCAAATGCTTTATACAGGTGATCACCCGAAGTAGCGAAACGTGTATTTATTCAACTTTGCATTTTGTTTGTGTTCACTCGTCTAAATACAATTGCACCCCAGTTTTAACATTCGATCAGCCACTTTTCTCGAAAGCGACCGGAATTATCGCCAATGAAAACTCTAATAGTCCGTTAAAAACATTGTTCTCCGACTTGGTGGTTTACATACTCAAATGAGTTTCGTTGGAAGCGTTGGCCATATTATGGGGGGAACTGGTTTGAAAGAGATCTTGGAACAAATATACGCCCCAAATACTGTAACACATATGCTCTCCGGAAAAGCGATATCGAGCGCCATTCGTGGATATTTTTTAACTTACGACGCGCTCTACAATATTCTCGCGAATAGAGCATGTTCCCTTGAAGAACGTTTTGACGACAATCGCGACGTCGCTGAAGCACAAGGTCTTTTAGAAGCCTTGCTGAAGTCGGAAACTGAGGTCGAAGACATGGTTTCGTCGCTTGTATTCTCGCGTCTTGAAGAAAAAATTCGCGCATTTTCGTCTTCACTAACTAAGCAGAAAACCGCGTCTCTATGGCTTTCGTTCATGAGAATGGTAGAGATTTTAAGAAATTTCATCAAAGCTGAACGCACCGGAAATTGGAAAATGCACCTCCAAGCTGTAAGAGACATGTTGCCTTTTTTGCAGCTAGCGGCCACAATCAGTACGCTTCTAGCGCAAGAATCTACTTGCAAAATATGCTAAAACTAGAAACCACAGCACCTGACTTATATGTCAGGTTTGTCGAGGGTTATCACGTAGTACGTCGTAGTGACCGTTATTGGGGTGGATTGTCGACCGATCTGATAATAGAACAAGTCTTAATGCGAACTGCTAAAGGACCTGGTGGTTTAACTCGCGGTCGTGGTATGACTGTACACCAAAGACTATTATGGGTTATGTCCAGGCCCTTGTGTGCCCAAATGAACAGTGCTATGCAAGAATTCGCCGACTCTCTTCGTGTGTCTAGTGAACAGCATGTTTCTACGTTCACGTCTAGAATAAAAAGGGACAACGAAGACCGAAATAAAATAATTGAATTCCTTATTCCGTTAAATGTTTTCCAAGAAGATTCGGCTCTACGAAACATAGTAATCGGCGTGACTGATCAATCCGCGAATTCGCATCAAGCGGAAGAAATAGGAAATCAAATTTTAGTGGATATGACTGGTCAATTCGTCTCTTCATTTAGTTTTAAAAGAAACAAACAAGTAATACCGTTAAACAAGAAAAATACCGTTGAAGTAGAAAATAAGTCGATTTATATTGACCCGGAACTTTTATTTCAACGATTAATAGTTAGTGCTCAATCTAGTGAACAAAATTGAGAGAACCTCTTTACGTACGAGCTCTGTTCTTTCCCGGCTTCGTTGTTTGATTCTGAGGGAATGATGAGAGAAGCGTCGAAGCCTCAATTGGCTAAAGACATTCAAACTATCGTTGGCTTTGGAACACGTCCTGACGGTATAGTTCATTATGCATTAGATGGAGGGTCTCTACTTCATCGTATTCCGTGGGATCGAAATTCAAAATTTGAGAACATATTAAACACATACGCGCAGTACGTCAGTAAAAAGTATGGAACACCTACTATTGTATTTGATGGTTACGACTTGGAGGAATAAAACCAGTATACAGGAGTTGCGGAGAGCTGCGAAATCGGTTTCGTCAGTGACCGTGAACTCGCGCGAGACGGAGGGGTTCAAACGCGACTAGCGCCAACTGCATACGGAATTTTGCAACTATTCTCATTTTATAGCATTGTTTTCGCGTCGTCTGGTTTGTTTTGAAACATTTCTAAATTCCTTGCGCCTTTTTCCAAAATGACTCGTATTTGTTTGGAGGAATAAAACAAACCAGATAAAGCGAAAACAATGCTATAAAATGAGAATAGTTGCAAAATTCCGAATGCAGTTGGCGCTAGTCGCGTTTGAACCCCTCCGTCTCGCGCGAGTTCACGGTCACTGACGAAACCGATTTCGCAGCACTCCGCAACTCCTGTATACTTGTTTTATTCCTCCAAGGTTACGACGACGAAAAATCGACGAAGTCTCACACCCATATTCGACGAAAGAAAGGCGGTATTGGACCCGAAGTTAAGTTTCAACCTTCTACAATCACAGTTCTCAAGAAAAACGAGTTTTTAGCGAATATCAACAACAAGAAAACATTTATTGACTATTTAAAGTCAAAATTGCAAAAGATCGGTTGCCATATCAAACAGGCGAAAGGTGACGCGGATGTACTTATCGTGAAAGAAGCTGTAACGTCTGCGAATAATCACACCACTATTCTTATTGGGGACGACACTGACTTATTGATTCTTCTAATTCATTACACTAAAAGCGAATCATTTGACATATACTTTTGCCCCGAACCAAAGAAAAATGACAAAAGTGTTGTAACCTATGACATCAAAGCTTTTAAGAAACAGCTAGGTGATCATGTATGTGAAAATATTCTTTTCGCTCACGCTTTACTAGGTTGCGATACAACGTCAAGGATTTTCTCTATTGGTAAAAGTGAAGCTGTGAAACTTTTGGAGTCTAATGAAGTTTTTCGACAACAAGCCTCAATCTTTAAAAACCTAAACAGTCGAAGAGATAATGTTGTTACAGCTGGGGAACAAGCCGTTACACTTTTATACGGAGGGAAACCTAATGAAACGCTTAATGCGGTTCGTCTACGCGTGTTTACTAGGAAAGTTTCACTTGCTACAGCTCATGTTAAGCCCGAGACGTTCAACGCCTGCAGCTTTCACAGTTTAAGAGTATTTCACCAAGTTCAACAATGGATGGGTTCAGAACTTGACCCTCTACAATGGGGCTGGGAAATTCAACAAGGACACTTGTTGCCAATTAGATCGTCTCAACGTCCGGCCCCATTACATCTACTTAAATGTATAAGGTGTGCGTGTGTCAAAACTTTGTGCGCAACGATGCAATGTTCATGTAAGAAACAGGGCCTGGCATGCACATCAGCTTGTGCAGAGTGTAAAGGTATTAACTGTTGCAACGCCGAACGTTCAGACCTTGAAGACAACTTAGAAGACTAATTTTTTTTGTAATGCTATAATATTTACTTCTGTAATTATTGAAATAAAAATCGTTTTGTTTCTAATTGAATACTCGGTCACTTATTTAATTGTCAAAAGATTTTAAACCACAAAATAAAACGTAAACCAAGAAAAATACCGCGTAAGTCATTTTTGTTTGAGTTTGTCGCATTTTTAATCCAGAAACCGTTAAAATACATTATGTTGAAATTTCGTCTTCATTAAAAAAAACTTTAAAAATGGCAATTTTACCCCTAAAAGTGGGTTTTTCGGCAATACCTACTATAGCTACCACGTCAAACAATTTTTTTCCGAGTTTGTCGCATTTTTTCATCCAGAAATCGTTGAGATACTTTCTGTTGCAATTTGTTCTAGGTTCAATATTGATTTGACTGTACTATTAATGAATGTTACGAGCGAAATACAAGTTGGGAGGCGAGAAGGGAAAGTATGCCTTGGGGAGGGAAGGAAGTTAAAACCAACAAATAACGCCTCGTAGTGAGGAACGGAGGAACTAAGTAGCACCGGTCAAAGTTAAAGTGTATTTTTTTATTTTTCGTCGTTCTGTGGAGATGCTATCGCCATCTACCTACGATATAATACCATAGACTAAAAAAGATCCAGAAAGGCGACAATAAATAGTCGTTTATGTGGTCGATCTCGAGTCGAGCATTCATTAAACCTTTAGCATACGAAAGTACAGGGGTTGTCACACTTTTGGTAATTATGTCACTTTTGTTTTTAAGTAATAAAATCATTAAAAACCATATGTTACTATCACGCCTATTTCGGCTTTTTCTAGTTGTTTGTGATTTTATGGTGGTTTGTCGATGTTTGGACATAGGGCAATTTGGTTGTTTGTAGAATTGGAACGGTTTGGATTTGTTTTGACAACACTATCCGCATCTTGCAGTAAAGAAATTATTTTAGAGGAAATGTGAAAATCGCGGAAAATACAATAATTATAAGCAATTAGAAATCACATTTTTACTAACTGCAAATTTTGTACACAACGAAACAATTTGAAGTTGTTCTCAAGCAGAAAGATTCCGGTTGCCAGACACAGTGGATTCCTTTGAAGCCTTCATCGCAACCACATTTGTAAAGACACGTTACGCATACCATGTTCTTGCAAGAATCGACACAAACGCACCGGTAACTCTAGTTTTTACGACATTTAACTATTCGTGAAATAAAACTTAAATTTAAAACGCTATCGAGGGTTAATTACTTACCAATGATATCGTATACTACCTTTGCATTCCTTATTAGGGACACATTTACCATTGTCCCGGCGCGGCGGCAAGTGGACTGACTGAAACACCCGTATTTGCATTCCTTGGAAGGAGCTTTCCACCACCCTCCTACCATATAGACTAAGAAAGGTTTCACAAGGACATTTCGCGCGCGAATTTAAAACCATGTAAAGTCTCAGCAAAATGCTGGTGCGAGCCAAAGACTAGTGAAAGTTTACCAAAGACGTGACAGTATCGAAGGACTCAAATATTATTCTTATTAGCACGTGTTTTAGAAATCAGATGTGATACACGTGAGGTACTATATGCGTTTGAAAACGTATATATTTAATTAAAAATGAATTTGAATACAAATATGGATGACTTGGATACTAATATGCATGATTTGGAAAGTCTCTTCAATCATGGTATGTATTAAGTTATTAAATTAGCTTTCCAGTACTAATTAATACTGTTTAAAGACATTAAAAGGACTCGCTAGATGGCATGAGCCTAAGTCGGTGCCTTGGGTATTAGCCTAGCGGTTGTTTAATATCATATGTAACATAATTACTTATAAGTAAGCCACTGTACCTTTATTCCATTCAAAAATCTTCACTAACGGTTTGTTTCACCACGAACCAGTAAAAAGGTGGACTACGTTTGATTTTAACCTTTTTATTCATCCTAGTAATTTTGGGAGTCACACTATTGGTTACTAACATATGTATTTAAGCCAAAGGAAAACCTCTAAATTGGGAAGCAATTGTTTGTGTCGGAATTTTAGTCAGCCCAATGTAGCTTTATTGAAAATTATAAACACGCTCGGTTTGTGCGGATGATTTGACAATGCAAATTTATTTTAGAACCTGAGTCCCCGAAAACTTCATGAATATGCATATTAATTGCATTAACAGCACCTGACAGTATATTGTAGTTCATTTTAGCTCCTAAGCCTTGGTTAGAAGTTTGACAGCCGATCAGATACGGAAGGGCTCAGCCTAAGGATTTGAAGTTTACCACTCAAACGTTGAAACACTAAAGATAATGTTTGTGAACGTTCTAGGCTCGATATAACCATCTATTGCGAGGCAAATTATGCAATGTAGTTGCGGGCGGGGGAGGGGGAGACAATTTCCGAATTTTCCCCTTCCAACGGCAGCAGCTATACATAGTTTGCATCCCTACGTCATCAATGACGCAGTTCTAAGTATAGATATAAGAACCAAGAATAAATATTTAATTTGAGCTAGAATGAACGATTCTATGCCGCCATTTTGCCGGTGTAGATTTCTTAGTAAAACGGGAGGGTTAACAGTTTCAATCGTCTGTTTGCGGATTTTAATTATTTTCAAATGATTAAGAAATTAGTTTCACGTTAAAAATGGTTATCTGCCTGGTTAAAAATTGTTCGAGTAGTTCAATTACCAAGGGAGAGCGAAAATTGTTTATTTTATTCGATAGCGAAGGTAATTGTAAAAAGGATGACCGCAAAGGCCTAACTTTGATAAGCTTTGTCAACTTCTTTTCGTAGATATTTCTGTAGTAATTGATTGATATTTTATTTAAATAACCCGGCCTTAGAATCTTATCTGACTTTGTTTAGGGCCCATTTAAAATTTTAAAGCATAAATCTAATACGTTTTGTAGCTTTGACGAGATTACCAACAAAATGGCTACCTATTCAGTAGCTACGCGCGAAATGGTTTGAATTTTTGATCGCCGTCCCAGTTTCCTTGGAGACCATAGGCCCCTCCCTTCGGTGCAAACTATGTATACCCGGTAAGCGCACCCTACCAAACAAGAGGGATCATACTCCCTTTAAGCTTTACATGTGACTTGATGATTTGTTATTACACCCATAGCTCAAGATATCTTTTAGTGCCCCCCCCCCTTGTTTTTTTTCTGTATCCGCCACTGGGGGTGTTAAGGTTTAAAGGTCGACTCTGTGCCGACTAAAAATGTACCTGTTTCCAACTCCAAAACGACGTCGGGCCATAGTCAACCCAATTTCAAAACGTCACTCTATACCAACTATAAATATCATGGTTAACCGACTCCGAAACGAGATTGGGAATTGCATATTTCCGACTCAAAACTGAGTATAATAATTATTAAATATCATAAATAAATAAAATAAAAAAAGCTTTGTTACGGGATATTCTCGATCAGTCATAATGACTGTTTTACATGAGAGTCCGTTTAAATTAAAATAAAATAGACCCATAACAAAAGAGGGGCCGCAGACGAGGCTTAAGTGAGACCTTTGGACGGAACATCCTGTTTGTGACGTTTTGAACCACGTGACCGCCATTGAAATATACAGGCGGAAGTAAGGGAACGGATGTTCCGTCCAAATGCTGAGTTGCCAGGTAAAAATGTTAATTTTTGGCCCCCCAACTTTCAACATGGGTCTATTACAGGTGTAAAAGTACTTTAAATAAAATAATTTATAAAGTTAAAATAAATTTTTTTAGATCAGCTTTAAATATATTAAATGACTTCTGGGTTTTTAATCTAATGTCCATAGCATTCCATAAGTTGGTACCGACAGTTTTTATGCTTTTATCGCTCAGAGAGGTAGTCCTTTTCAGACTGGCTACGTTCAGCAGCAGTCAACGAAAACAAAACCCGATGGATTTGATATTTTCCACCGATGAGCTTTTTCGTCATAATGACGTCGTAAGTTGCTGAACGCTTTTATTCAGTCATCGGTGTTTTTTAAAATGACGTAGCTTTTATAGTAGTTTTACGTCAGTAATGACGTCAGTAATGACGTCAGTAATGACGTCAGTCATCGGAAAAACCGACTCTTCCAGCCGATGACTTCGGTGAGTAACCGATGACTATCGTGACGTCAAAACCGGAAACGCGACAAAGCGTACAGTAGGAAACCGATGTCACCGATTAGTAATCGGTGAGTCCGATGAGCTCTGCTGAACGTACCCACTGTTGAAGTTTGTTTCACTTCCTCTGGTTCCATAAGAATGTTTTGGATTTATTAATGGTTCAAATAGTTCCCAGATATATTCCGGGCATTTTTGGTTATATATGTTAAACATTAGTATTAGCGTGTGATACTTTGCCCTTTGTTGTCATATAATACATGAATTACATACAGGATATTTCAAAAGGGAATGCACTTTTCTTTTAAGATTTGGCATTCAGCTGGTTTTTGACGCAATTGTATCGCGGGTTTTTCCTTGCAGATCGTTGGCGTTACGCTCGTAATGTGTAATGTCATTCGACACTCGTACCGTACAATCACCCGTTGCGTTACTCGCGCCTCACTGGGCCCCTTCCTTTTAATCCTCCGATTGCAGAGAAACAGTTCGATCGCACATTTTCATCGTCCTCAATAGTGGAATTTGTTCCCGAAATGACTTTTCATTCCATTATTTACGTTTACGCTCTCGGTAAGTACAAAATTATACCTATAGACCGATTTACGATTTTTAACGGGCAAAGACGACTTTAAAGGGGTAAAATTCATCCGAGGTAACGTGTTGATGGCGTTATTTGTTAGTAGATGGCTCTCTGATAGCAACATGACGTCATAATTTTGATTTTCAACGATTAGTTGAAAGTTTTCCGTTTTTAGTGGAGGACGGTTTTGTCGAGATTTAAAATACCAAATTATCTTCCCTGATTGGATAGTTTAAAATTGTATTATAGTGCCATCTATGGCGGAGAGTGTTAACTACTGTTAAAATTAATTGTTAATTTAAATTACAAAAATTATATAGTTTTAATAAGAATTTAATGTACTATAATTTAGTCCTTAATTAATAACTTTTTAAAAAAGTATATTTTTCATAAATTTATAGTGTCGCCATCTACCTCAAACATTATTAAATAGGAAGGTAATTCGTGTGGATTTCGCCCCTTTTTGCATATTTCCCTGTAGGCAATATGTGAATGCGTCTATTACAACTTAAGTAATTGTGATGTAAATGTAATTCTCGAATAGGTTTGAGTTTTTCTTCGAGTCTGGCTACAAGTCCGATCGGTAAGTCATTTTCTTTAGTCCTCAAGAGCACTTATCGTATACCAGAATTTAATAATATATCCATTAAGGCCTTTAAATTTAAATATGTACCTTAGCAGAATCCACGTGAAATTTACTCTTTATAAACATATTTACTTAAAAATTAGGCTGTCTGATTTAAATCAAGTGATTTAAAGAAATAATTGAATTAAATCCTCCTACGCATTGTAACCCGGCCACCTGAATTAATAGCTTTAAAAGTCGCTGGATGACAGGCGTAAGGTGGTGCCAAGTGTCTTAGCCTAGCTGATTATTATTATTATTATCATTATACTTCAATGTATTTTACAAAAGTAGGTTATGCCAATTCAGAGCTGGCTAACTTAAATTTAATTTTAAATTAGTAATTTAATTTAATTAAAATTAATTAAATATTTACGTTACAACCGAACTCACCTTATTAATAAATTTTTCAAGACAATAGTTGATTTTGTAAAATAAAAAGTGGTCTTGCCCAACCTGTTAAAATGTTGCTCTTACGTCACAATACACGTCTTTATTAGAATATTCTTCGCACGAGCTTTTTGCACGCGCGCTAGAAAAACCTATATTCCTCGCGAGTGTAGAAATAGCTTAGACAATTTAAAGCTTATTTTAAGTACATTTTTATGAATGTCTAAAATCTAAAATCGAAGTTTGCCCTCATAGCGAAATGGTTTTGTTTAGGGTTTAGCTCTAGTATCCCTTTTCTTAATGGACTAATCTACTTATTCGCAAATTTTTTCATCGTACTTTTTAATAGTGTTTTTAAATATTATAAACTTGACCTTTAGCTAAATTACTAAATTTATTCGCAGTAAAATGCCCAAAGAACGAAGTATTCGAACAACGATGTTTCGATAATTGCGACGAATATTTGTGCCAAAATCCTCCGTTCAAGTGCTTCTGCGCTCCTGGTTTCAAGCGAATCAATGGACAATGTCGTCCCGAAAAGGAATGTTTCAGTAAGGCAATAAATAAATACATTTGTGACTTAATTATAAATATTTAACTTTTTTTTCTGCCATGGCTTTTTAGGTATGTAATAAAAAAGACACGATATATCATGACTAAATCTTTTAAAACTTTAAAATTTTACTAAAAACGGCAAACTTTCGAACCGTAGTTGACGAGGAAAAACGGTTCGAAAGCTGGCCGTTTTTAGTAAACTTTTTATTTTGGCCAATGACCTATCCTAAATATTTCCAATTTCGTGACAGATTGTACCCAGAACGAGGAATTTAGCGATTGCGCCAGTCTTTGCAACGACAATTGTCCATCCTCCGAACCGACGGGATGCGCAGCTGTTTGCATCAAAGGCTGCGCGTGCATCGAGAATTATAAACGATCTCTGAAAACCAACAAATGCATTCCTATGGAAAAATGCGAAAACCAAGCAAACCCCACTAATCTCTAGTTCATTTCTGATGTTATTTTTATCGAATTAATAAAAGAACTGGTGAAGGTGACTTTTGTGTTCCACATTTATTGTAAAGCCTTCGCTTACGGAGTAGGAGTAATATTTGAATCGCGCAAATCACCTTTTTCGACGTAGCGAAAGATCCCACCTTTAAATTGCGTCACAAATACTTATAATAATCAGCTAGGTTAATACCCAAGTCATCATGCGACTTTTAAGCCATTAATTCAGAGGGCCGGGTTACAATGCGTTGGATGGTGGTGGCAAGCCCTTCATGCCACGTGAGCCAACTACACTAACTATTAGCTTTAACCTCAACAAGTTTTTATGGAAGGGGAAACCGAATAGCTCAGGAGAAAACTCCTTAAACTTGCAAAATCAACGCGGAAGGAGTAATTCCGAGTTTTTATCCAGTGCCACAAACTGTGATCGAATCCGTCTCCACTTGCTGCTAGGTGAAAGTGCTAGCCACTCCGTCACCCCCCTTAATCGTTGAAGTTGTTAAAGGAAATATAACCTCAAGTATTTGGTGTGGAACAGCAATGTATGCAGCTCTGGCCGCTCTTACCTTTGGCTTTAGAAATGTTTGGCGCAACTGTACAGGGATTTTTGAAAAACTTAAGGGGTCTTCATAAAGATTGCTATGCAGGTTATATTTAAAAGAAATTTAAGGGGAGTATAAACTAAATAAATAAATGTCTGCTAACACGCCCTACGAGTTTTTTAATGTAACTAGCGCCACTCACCCTTATAGTTCGTTAATCCACCAAAATTACCACTATAAGTTGAAATAATTGATAATATAAGTACTTGTGTAAAACTTTTATATGTTACGTAACATTTTAAGCGACCTCTCACTCCTGTAACATTTAGTAATTTCATGGTTATTTAAATTTAAAAGGTTAGGTTACGACGCTATAACAATAATAGAAAGGAATCTCCCACAATAAGTCAGACTTTCTTCTCCCCACCTGTGTAAAGGACGGGGATGATGATTTGTTAACAGCTCCCTCTACTTCAGATAAATGGATAAATAGTGATTAAATAACAAAGCAATTAAGTTTGAAAATATTTTAATAAAATGTATTTATTTGATAACTTAGAAATTAAATAAATATTTTCCGAAAAACTTTACTCGAAATGAAGGCTATCTTAACTCAATGTAAATAACCCTAGATGGCACTCCTAGGTAATAACGTTGCAAGAGGGTGAAAAGCAAATCTGACTCATGGGCGCCATTTGAATGCTTCCGTAACAGAACCTCCTAAACTTGAATAACTCTGGTAATGCTAATACTACTTTAAATAATTTGTGTTATACGAACAGGATGCACTTAATTTAAAACACTCTTTCTACAACCTCTATTTAATTGAGATCATCAAGTAGTGTTCAATTTTGAACGGATACGCATCATCGTTAAAATTTAAAAATATGTAAATGAAGGCGACAAACTTTGTTTCGTTTCTGACCTGTTGGCTTGTGGGTTAAATCTTGGGCGAATTAAAGTAGGACATGACTTTTCCCAAAAAAGCGTACGGCTAGAAAAACACCTTCTAGTGGCGTGATCTACGGTCACTTTTAATTAAACAGGAAGTATAACCGTTTTAGATCAAACCACGTGACTCTTGTAGGGGGGGGGATTTTTATTTGAATTCCCGAGCACGTGTCGTGGTGTGGTTATTATGTAGGTCCATGTAAGTATATAATATTATAATATAATAAAAATTGGTAATAACATTTAATAACAAATATTATGTTCTTTTTAGAATGTTTAAGCTACAAACCTATCTGACTTTAGGAATAGAACCGCCTCCCCTTGTAATTTTATCAGGTAAATCAAATGTTACATTTAACCCTAACTTTCTAAGCAACCAAATTACTTTTAATTTCAGATTCAGATGTTGATGAAGTTGCAGATGCCAGCGAATTAACTTTTCAGTGGTATGTGTAATTAGTTTTTTTTTAGTTTTAGAGTGTGTAGTCAATGTTTCTTTTAATTTATCAGTGAGAATACCCCACCGAAGAAAAAGAAGAAAATCAAAGGTAGAAGAGATCGCATTGTCAGCCAAGAAAACTATGAAAGAATGTTTTCATGTGTTTTCAATTATGCAATTGGTGCAATAGAAACTACTTTAAATGAGATGGAACTGCCGGAGCCAAATGCAAGGGTCTTGAAATGGGCATTGCTACTTAACAATAGCGGAACTATCTCTACTTTGAAAGTTCTCTTAAGAGAAGCTTTAACTAATACCCCTGAAGAGAAATATGTTGCCGTCACAGAAGCAATGAAAGCAAATGAAAGCTTTATCAACACTATTTTGGACACTATGTCAAGTATTTCTGTAAGTTCATTTTATTCATGGAAATTATTGTTTATAGAGAACTTATTTTTTTCCCTCAATTTGTTTATACAAATAGGAACCTCAAATATCAAAGTTCCTAAAGACTAGAGCTGTAACTTTTTTGCTGTTGCATATTTTCGAAATGAGTCTAAAATATATCAATGAATCACCAAACAAACTTCTACCAAATGATGAAAAAGGTAACGAAGGTGCCCTTTTTTATGTTATAGGGACCCTATTAAGGTCACTTCAAAAGTCACCCATGGGGGCTTTAATTGTAAAAGAAATTACTTGTGATAAGAATGATGATGAATGTGTAGAAATTGCAATTAAAAACTGGACTGTGATACAAGATCGTGGAGCCCTCCTATATCCAAAAAAGATTACTTATCATTTTTTTACTAACATTCACCGTATCATTAGCAATTCATTTTGTCAAGCAAAAAAACAGGAATTAGATCGAAAAGAAACTGTCAAAAGTGCAATACAAAAGGACACTGATATACAAACATTTTGGACCCAAGTTTGCGATTCGTGTAACATAGCAAATGAAGAGAGAAACAGGTTGTTGGCAAAAGTCATAAGCCAATTCATAAACACAGTAGCAAATGGCCATGTGAGACATGAAAAAGATGTTTTGAAAGAAGAGCAACGTTTGAAGAACAAGAAATCTAAGGCGAAAAAAGCTTTGAGAAAACAACTAAGCGAAATATCCAACTGTATCCCATAAACCGATGATTCCAATTTAAAGTACAAATTTTTAATAAACGAATTTTCCTTTTATTTATAGATAGATTTCATTATTCTACTGACAATTTCTTCCAATTGCCCTAATTTTAATATTGCCTCGCTTGATAGCTGTTAATTTTGGACCATTGTTGCAAACCTGTTGGTATGTTGGATGCTGACTGGAACCACAAGCTTGTCGGTGTCTGCTAAATTCATTCTCTAATGGATCCTGGTTAAAGTTAGCAGACAAGACAAACTTAGCCCCCTTTGATAGTAAGAATGGTATTATCTCAACCATGCCCTTGGCTATAAAAAGAAAGGTTTTTTTAATTTCTTCAATTCTATTATTCTACTCTGTTTTAGGTAAAAGTTCTCACTCGTTTGTTTAAGCCCTGAAAGAGTTTCAAAACTGAGTAACATTTTCTTTCGCTCTTCATTCTTGTATGGTTCACCATTACTTTTCAGTCTTTGACTTACGTCATTTTCCCAATCACTTAAGTATTTTAAGAAGTCATCTTTTAGCCACTGTAAGAAATTCAAACACTCAGTCATTTATAATTAATTTCACATTCCGATTTGTAGATTTACCTTTAACCTATGGTCATTCGATGATTGGTATGGGTTCATCCATATATTTCGGTTCTGGTACCCTTCCTTGAGATTGCTGACATTCATGCAATCAAACCACCTGTTGAAAGTTCGTAGGAATAGAGTGGTTTCTGAAACTGCTTCCCCAAGTTCTTCTTCGATTGCATTCGCAACTGTTGCGCTGAGGACCTGAGTAGCCAGTTTAACTTTCATTTTAGCTTGTACTGCCGGAAACACGTGGTCATCTGTTAACTTGTAGGCTTTCCTTAAGGTAGCCCTACTCCGTTCATTGTTGTACAATGTAATGATAGTTTGCCAAACTAAATAATGGCCATTTTTAAACATCCACCTAAAGCGACAACCATCGCGACTGTTAAGAAGGCAGTTTCGTGTTGTTTTTATCAAGTGAGGCGGGTCAAAAAGGAAGTATATATATCTTTCTTCGTCGAATGCGTGAACATTTTTACAACGATAGCAATTTTCTTCATCGCCGTGATTTTTTGTAAACACTTTCCTGTTAGTCGAAGCCCCATCGCCAATAACTGTTAAAATTCTGAAGCCTTTTACCTCTAAAAGTGCAATGCACCTCCAAACTAAATAATGGAGTTCATCACCTGACAAGGCGTTAGTAGGGAAATGGGCTAGGGAAAATTTTATATTGGTTGTACAGCCCCGTACCATGAATATTAGCGCATGAGATGCAACTGGTGAATTTTTGTTTTCAAATAAATCTTTTTCGATTGCTGACAATCTATCAAAAGGATCACGGACATTGATATATCCAATCAAATCTCCGTTTTTTTTACTATAGATTAAATCTTCCTTGATTTTCATCTCATCAATAACTAATGAGAAATATTTTTGATGGTCTTCGAGAGAACTAATATTGGTTTCTTCCGCCAGTTTATTAAACATATTTGGTTGAAAACTTGGTCTTTTACCTTCTTCACTCGTATGCCTTAACAAAGTTCTATAGTTGGGTAAATGCAGAATACCTGAAGATTCCAAAGATTTGTATAAACCTGGTGATTTGTGGTACATGAAAAGGCACCACTGTACCACAAGAGGGTGCCACCTCCTTTCCTTTTTACTATTGAGTTGGCTCATTTTTAACTGAGTACCAAGAAAAAGTTTTGGGAAATCAACTTGCTCGTTTAACCCTTTATCAAGAACGTCATTTAGCCATTCTTCCCCTTGCGGACTGACTGTTTCTCCAATCTTCATTATTAATTTCCTAATTTTTTTCTCCCGTCTGACCAGTTTTCTTTTTAGCTTTATTTCCTTAGATTTACTACTTCTGAGTTCATGGATGATTTCGGTCTGACTAAGGCTTTTGAAAGAAGATGTTTTTTGCTTTTTCTTCTTTCTTCTAAATATTTCGCCACGAAAATAGCTTCTCAACTTTGAGCAGTTTCCGCATCTTTTCATTTGTGAAAGAAGGCAGCGTGACTTGTGGCGAATGGCATTGGTAAACCAGCAAAAGTTAGCATTTGGAACAGTCTTTTCTTTGAAAATATTTTTGTACAATTCTTCTCGATTACCTTCACATACATGGAGGGAAGAAACTTTAGCAAAACATTTGTCGAAATCTTCTTGACACAATATTTTGTTTGTAAAATTTGGAAGTAAAGTGTGCTCTGTGACATTTTGATTAAGTATTTGTAAAGATAAATCTAGCTCTGACGTAATAGTAAATGAAATGGTCACTCCTCCGGTTTCATAGTTAATTTTACAAATTTTCAAACCCTTTTCAAATTCAGTAATTGCCCACTCTTTTGGAAGGTTGTGTGAGTATAAAATTTTTTTATGAATTGAATGGAAACTTAGGAAATTTGTAGCTTTTGTGGGATTAGATTTTCCAACTGGCGTTTCAACAGTATTTACATTAACTTCAATGACAGGTTCTAGATCGGAGGCATTGATTGAGTTTGATATTTCAAATTCCTCCTCTGGGTTACTTTGTACAGAATTTCTAAATAGAGATATATTTCCTGTTTTTTGCGCTTTTAAAACCGGTGTGATAGGAATAAATAATGATGTCATCATCGCAGAACGTTTTTTTGGAATTGGAGTAGATTCTGTAGTAATTTCATATGTGCCAGATGTAGATTCAGTTACCATTGAAGTAGATAGAGTTATCACAGTTCCAGAGTCGTTTGTCACGGTTGCAGAGTCGTTTGTCACGGTTGCAGAGTCGCTTGACACGGTTGCAGAGTCGCTTGACACGGTTGCAGAGTCGCTTGACACGGTTGCAGAGTCGCTTGACACGGTTGCAGAGTCGCTTGACACGGTTGCAGAGTCGCTTGACACGGTTGCAGAGTCGCTTGACACGGTTGCAGAGTCGCTTGACACGGTTGCAGAGTCGCTTGACACGGTTGCAGAGTTGAAAATCACGGGTGTAGATAATGTTGTCAATGGAGCAAGTGACGTCTTTAGAATTGAAACTTGAGGTTTCACAATTGTCAAAATGGGAACTGTTTTTGGGAAACACATTAGGGATCAATAACAACTTATATTAATATCAAAAGCGTTATGAAACATACCTGGAGGTGTAATTTTGGATTTTAACCATTCTTGGGTTTGGAAAAATTGATGATCGAAGTGTTTGGAGCAAATGTAAGTTTGGTACTTAACACAATTGACATTAAAACCTGGTTTAAATTCCGCCAACCAGTCCGCCCATTGTTTACATAACAAAGGTTTAGTTTTCAACTTAGGGAAAGCTACAAAAGTAACGCCTTTCATGTGAGGTTTGTTAAAATATCGACTATCGCTATTGCATTTTGGAAATGCGCAATGTTTACAGGTAACCATATTAAAGGCGAATCGTTAACCATTGGCGAATCATTAACGAAAACTACTGAATCCTAACCATGGACTTTATTTCGCCCATGTCCTAACCGTCTTTTTCAAACGCCGTTATCAAAAATAAAATTCAAAAAAGTTTCAAACTTTCAAGGACTGCCGACAGATGGCTCTAAAGTCAACCGGAAAATGCGTCAGAATTTGTTCTAAATCTCATTCCCCCACACTATTTCATCCCCCTTTGACCGTGTTTTTAAAGAGACGTACCCGTTTATACGCACAAGCTTGCAGCAGTCATGTCCTACTTTAATTCGCCCATGGTTAAATGTAAAGCTATAGTCAGTTGCAGGCTAAGAAAGACAAAATATATAGTACAGTCGGCGCAAGGATACCTCAGACCATTTCCGGCCAGTCGACCGCGCGTAATTTAAATTTGACCACTTTACGGTCAATTTCAAATTTCGTGAGTTTCATCGTTTTTTCGCGCCATCTAGGAACCGAAATTGGAATCTATTTTTTAATTTCATGTTGTCATGAGTTTCATTACTGAATGCAGCTAAAGAAGGTTCGATAATTGAAGCTTCAAATATTTTAAATAGCCTAAGAGGTTTCTATAAAAAGCATGATAAGGGTTTATTGTTAACAGGTAAAGATAAAAATATAATTTTAAACGTCTATAGCTCATTAAGACAACGTTACCCCCAAGAAAGCGTGGTAACTATTTTAAAAGATACTGCCGATTTAACTGGTAAGACGTAGAAATAAATTTACAAAATTAAATAATTATACATACTATTTTAAATTTAAGAATGATAGGAATGCCTTATCTTTTAAATTTGCTCGCCACCACAATTATGAAATTAAAAAATAAAGATTCCAATTTCGGTCTCTAGATGGCGCTAAAAGACGACAAAAAGAGCAAAATTCGAATTTGACCGTAAAATGGCCAAATTCAAATTTCGCGCGGTGGAATGACCGGAAACGATCTGAGGCATCCTTGCGCCGATTGTACTATATATTTTGTCGTTCTTAGCCTGCAACTCACTATAGCTACTTTTTAGCCGTGCCCAATTGGTTTCGACTTTTCAAGATAGGTGGCGTCATGGTAAAGGGTCGATTATTAATTAAATCTATATCTTAACAGGAATCGCGCTACCTGTGTGGATATGTTTTACGAACAAGACGATACTTCTTCGGATATTTATCAATATTTCAGATACTTCTCAATACATCAGATACTTCTCAATACTTCAGATTCTTCTCAATACTTCAGATTATTCTCAATACTACAGATTCTTCTCAATACTTCAGATTCTTCTCAATACTTGTTGAGAATGTTAAAAAATCTAGTAATTCTATGGTGCTGTTAGATGTTGATGAAAACGAAATAAGTCGAATACTTGAAAAACTAAAAATATACGAGCTCCGCTGCAGGATTTGATGACGTCTCCCCTAAGATAATTAAGTCGGCTGCTCCATATATACTACGTCCTTTAACCATTTTGATAAATAAATCTTTCAGGAAAGGGCAATATCCAGACCCCCTAAAGAAATCAAATATCATCCCGGTACATAAAAAGGGGATATAAATATCCCGTCAAGCTATAGACCAATCTCCATACTTACAATTTTGAATTTTTGCAAAATATTTTGACACCTGTTTTTATATGCACTTACTAAGCTTTGCTACAAAATTTAACTTGTTATCTAATAAGCAATTCGGCTTTCGAGAAAAACTCATTGTAGAGTTAACCAATACCCAGGTTTACCCAAAAATAATCGAAAACCTTGACAAAAGTCTCTTTACGATTGCAATTTTCCTCGACTTCTAGAAAAACTGAACTTGATGGGTATCAGGGGGAAAGCCACCTGTGGATCACATCATATTTACACCTCAGAACTAGTCAAAGAAAACCAAATCATTTATCGTCCGTGTTTAACCCTTTTAATTATAGTAAACTAGCCAAATATTTTTCTAGAACAACCCATATTTTAGATACGCCATTTGAACGAACTGAAAAAAAATTAACTATATATTTTGTAAATCGGTTGAATTGATTAACACGATTAATCCTCCAACTAATGTAAGCCTAAATAGCTATAAACATTGTATTCGCGACTACTTAACGAGCCATCTTTAAGGTTTAAATATAATTTTAAAATAATTATAATTATAATTATATAATTATTATAATTTATTTATTATATAATTATATTTTTAAAAAAATACCAAGAAATCCTGTTTATATAAACTAATCTTTTTTTCTTTTTGTTTTTATTATTGTTTGTTATTTTTATATTTTATTTTTTGTCTGAGCCCAGATATATTCTGGAAATTACTACGGCCTAAAAGTCGGTTAACGACTGGCCTTTACCAAGCCATAAATATGTACAAATATGTTGGAAAAAATTAACATTATTATTATTATTACTTCAGATACCTCTCAGTATTTAAAATATTTCCGGCATTTCTCTGAAGAAATATTTCGCTTCTGGTTTTTCGACATTACCAATATTTCCGATATTTCAAATTGTTCTCGGAACTTATAAAATTTCCTATATTTCTTTAGAATTATAAATTTCATGAAATTATTTTTTCGATTTTTTTACCTCAGATTTCGTAAGCGGCAAACCCTTCGATAATTTACAATCCCATAAAATTAAATTAATTATTCAATTGGTTTATTGAAAAATGGAAACTGTTGTACTTTGGAATGATATGCAGTTGTTTATTAATAAGTCCAATTTGTGATTTTTACCCAGCCACGTTAACCAAAATAAATCCCAGCCCAGCAAAAATGACTAACTACTTATTTTTGCGATTGTGACGTGTCCACCTGATTTATCAGGGGCGAGATATGCGTTACGTCCGTGCCAACAGGGTAATACTTAGGGATATGGATGAGACACCCATGGCAGAAGTAAGACAACCACGGCCCGCCACATTCCCTGCCTCCCGGACACATGGGATTACAGAACTACGCCACTAGCCCCGACACTACTTGGAGAGTCCAGTTTAAGTATAGAACAGGTAATGCCAAGATTACCACGTTGACGTTGCGATTTGAAAATTGTTTAGGTGCATAATACTAAAATTACGCTATAACGAAGCTTTGAAAAAATAATCTACATTAAATATTTATTGATTACTTAAAAATGTACGCAATTGGCATTTTTAACTTGGATTAATATAACACGCGCCGGAACTTTTATTAATTCAACAGAAAATCAGCTACATTCGAAATTCCCGCCGCCGATTTACCGGAAATTCGTGCTAGTATCTTTCCGCCAAATGTACTACATATTTAGCCTTTCTTAACCTCCAACTGAGTATATAAATAATATAATAACATTAAATAATATAATGGATAATCATCTAATTTAAATTATCAAGAAAGATTTTTCGTTCCCAATCGCCCTAATGCTCAATCTTCAGTAGAAATAAGTACATTCTGGAATGGAAAATTAGAAGTGGCGATGGCCGTAAAAAATGTAACTGCTACTGTAAGCAAGGATTTTTAGCGGCGCAGTTACGCTTCCAACAGCAAACTTATCAGCTTGTTAAGGTCGTATTTCTCAGATATCTGAAGATAATCGGCTATTGACAGATCAGGTTATTCAGGTCGTATTTCTCAGATATCTGAAGATAATCGGCTATTGACAGATCAGGTTATTCAGGTCGTATTTCTCAGATATCTGAAGATAATCGGCTATTGACAGATCAGGTTATTCAGGTCGTATTTCTCAGATATCTGAAGATAGTCGGCTATTGATAGATCAGGTTATTCAGGTCGTAATTCTCGGATATCTGAAGATAATCGGCTATTGACAGATCAGGTTATTCAGGTCGTATTTCTCAGATATCTGAAGATAATCGGCTATTGACAGATCAGGTTATTCAGGTCGTATTTCTCAGATATCTGAAGATAATCGGCTATTGACAGATCAGGTTATTCAGGTCGTATTTCTCAGATATCTGAAGATAGTCGGCTATTTATAGATCAGGTTATTCAGGTCGTAATTCTCGGATATCTAAAGAAAACCGGCCAGATCAGGTTTATGTTTCATATACACCTCACCCAACAATCTGATCTCAAATTGCATCTGATTTGTTCTCCCAAGTAACCGATCTGAGCTGATAACAATAATCAATAATCAGCTGGGCTAATACCCAAGGCACCACTCTAGGCCAAAGTCATCTAGCGACTTTTATAGCCTTTAATTCAGGTGGCCAGGTTACCAATGCGTAGGAGGGTGGTGGAAAGCCCTTCATGCCACGCGAGTCAACAGATCCCTTCGCTTACTATTACCGTTCAATTCATAGGACAAAATTCAGTTACTTGAACAATTGTCTGACATTTATGGTTGGTATGGAAAGCAAATCAAAATAAACCGTAAATAAAATTTCGAAAATAATTTAATTTGGGAAATTTGAAAAATCGGTAACTGTGAGGCTTCTTACATTTGTTTACATATGGTCTGTCGGCTTAAAAGGAATTCAGATTAGTTTCGGGTTTAAACTATCTCATATGCATTTTGACCAATATCAAGTGATCTAATAATATCTTAACGTTAAAGGGTGGAACGCACATACGTCAAAGTATCACGGAAACGAAAACTGTACACTTAAACGTAATTAGCTCTCGGAGGGGACTAGGAGGGGTATTACAATCACCGTGTCTGTGGGTGTGTGGGTCTGTCTGTCTGGGCTGCGGACATAATCGCTGTGTACGAAGTTTCTTAGAATTAGGGAAAAGGTTTTTCCAAAAGCGCCCTCTTTTTGTCATTGGGTGAAGTATAGTTTTCTTTTGCGAATTGCGATTGTACGTGAATAATCTTCGACGTTTGGGATGGACCGAGTGCTGAGGGTTACGCAGGGCCGGATTACCCAATAGGCCGACTAGGCCTGGGCCTAGGGCACCAATCCTACAAGGGGCACCATTAGGTTTAAAAAAAATATTTTCCGGAGTAATTTTAGTAAATGCGTCCACATTTTTCGATTTGATGTAAAGCAATCATTTATTAACGTCACTAAAATATCCGCAAATTCTACATTGAAATTGTATTTTCCATCCGTTTGTCAATTATAAATAGCGGGAGCGCCTAGCTCGCCACTGAAGGGAGCACCAAAATTTGCTAGGGCCTAGGGCCCCCCAAGGTTTTAATCCGGGACTGGGGTTACGGTGAACGTCTCAACGTCCAAATGGCAAGGTTTCCACCAAATGTTCACGGTATACGTCATAGTATCATTTTGCGATCGCATCGGGCAGGTTTCGAACCCGAGCCCTCCTGCATGACAGGCGAGTGTTCTAAAGATTGACTTTTTCTTGATTCCGAAGTATTTTAATTAACTTGTTACTTAGTTGGGTTATTATTATATATTTTTATTATGGTTATTTTTCTTGTTTGTTGATAATGTGGGGGAGAATTCATGTCTACGATTTTTTATTTGCATTGATTTTGATCGGCTTCGTTGGGTTGTCGTCATGAGCCCACGCAGTTTTTATTAGTGCTTTCACTTATAGTTTTGGTTTTCGCTTTAACTTTGGTTTTTCCATATAAAATAGTTTTTCGCACGGATATTTTACGTTTCGTGAGCGTTCAAATAATTTTAAATTTTGTATTTTCTATTTCTCATTTTCTTGCTTTGGTAATTTAATAACGTTTTGGGTCTAAAGTTGGTTTTTTGTTCTATTGATAATGCAATAACATTTGTAATATTTATATTAAAAATAAAAATACTCTACTGGTTGGGATAGCACCGGGATAAAATTTTTTGGAGGACGCTTTTGATGGCGAAATATCATTGAGTACCGTGTCCAGTAGTTAATACACCCAAAAGGGCGAATTCTTCCAAGGAGAGGTATATTTTGGCAAGCTTGTCAACTTGTTTTATTTATGTAAAGTACAACGGAATCACAACGCTTCTTTTCAAATCGTTAGTGACACTTAATTTAGCATTAAATTATGGCAATTAAATGATAAGACGTGTGTGTCCATGGACCAAGACTCTAAGGGGACTCACTGTTCCCGATATTTTGACACGGTAGGCGTGGCCTAAATCGGAAGGCTTAGCGATGTACGCCAGCGGCTTTGAAGCGCCTCAAGAATTCTGTTCAACTATCACTACGAGAGGCTTAGTCGGGGCTTTGGCGACAGGACGTGCGTGAAAGTTAGTTCATTAAATTTTTGAAGTTTAGAAATGAAATGGATACCAGTGAATTTGATTAAAAAACGTGAGCCATATGCGGCATACTGGTTATTTTTACTTAACACAATGGTTAATTACCATTACTTAATTTTTTATAGAACCAATTTCAAAAATTAAAGGTATTAAACTTACTAAGCCTCATCGTTTAACCGCCCACCACGGCGCCATTGTGTAAAATTGAACGAGAACGCTCCAGCTTCTCTACGAAACTACGCCGGAAATCGACTTCAGCGACGCCATGTTTGCCCACATTGAACTAGAATTGAACCGTGATTTTCCTATTTCCAGGCTTAACGCGTGCTTTTTAAAGCCTGAACAGACACACAGAGTCCCCTGGTGTGTCAAAAGATCCAAACATGCAACAGAAAGGGATACGTGTTCAGTGACATTTTGACGTATGTGTGTTCCACGCTTAATTCCGATAATCTGAGATATCGTAAATAATTGCTGGGGTGATATACCTCGTCTGTGATCTGATAATAGGTTGGAAGGACTAGTAATAATTGCTGGGGTGATATACCTCGTCTGTGATCTGATAATAGGTTGGAAGCACTAGTAATAATTGCTGGGGTGATATACCTCGTCTGTGATCTGATAATCGGTTGGAAGCACTAGTAATAATTGCTGGGGTGATATACCTCGTCTGTGATCTGGTAATAGGTTGGAAGCACTAGTAATAATTGCTGGGGTGATATACCTCGTCTGTGATCTGATAATAGGTTGAAAGCACTAGTAATAATTGCTGGGGTGATATACCTCGTCTGTGATCTGATAATAGGCTGGAAGCACGAGTAATAATTGCTGGGGTGATATACCTCGTCTGTGATCTGATAATAGGTTGAAAGCACTAGTAATAATTGCTGGGGTGATATACCTCGTCTGCGATCTGATAATAGGCTGGAAGCACGAGTAATAATTGCTGGGGTGATATACCTCGTCTGTGATCTGATAATAGGTTGGAAGCACTAGTAATAATTGCTGGGGTGATATACCTCGTCTGTGATCTGATAATAGGTTGAAAGCACGAGTAATAATTGCTGGGGTGATATGCCTCGTCTGTGATCTGATAATCGGTTGGAAGCACTGGTAAATTCAACGTTCTCAAACTATTTTTTTGTAATTAATTTTGAGATCCTACTTTGTCGCCTACCCTCGAGCAAGTGTAATTAATTATTATTAAAAAAATTAGTTTAAAAAACGTTCATTTTAAGCAGTCATACAAACATTACAATTAGGGAAATTTGTTGTGAAAAGGCTTTGGCCACCTCTACTACCAACTTGTTATTTTTCATGATCTAATATCTCAGTGACAAATTGACCTATTCCCACCAGACCAATTTCATTTTTAGTTTTCGAGTATGCTCTACAACTTGATCACCTAGCGTTAAAAAAATAAATATTCCAAAACCATGATAAATGTCACGATTTTGCTGAAATTTACAAAAAAACAAGGGATTGACTAATTTGCTGAATTTCTGGACGTCTGGACCGCTGAATTTTGAAGGATTTCTCCTACATAGAAGCTACTATCTTATAAACCGTCTGGACAAAATTGACTTATTTGCTGAAGCGCTGAATTTCGGGACCGGAAAATTTGACTTTATTTTCGCATAGTTTCTTTAATTTTCAAACCGTCTGGACAAAATTGAATAATTTGCTGAAGTACTGAATTTCGGGACCGGAAATATTTCCGTTATTTTGGTCCAGATGGTTTGAAAATTTAAAAACCATTCGAAAATAAAGTAAAATTTTCCGGTCCAGAAATTCAGCGCTTCAGCAAATTAGTCAATTTTGTCCAGACGGTTTATAAGATAGTAGCTTCTATGTAGGAGGAATTCTTCCAAATTCAGCGGTCCAGACGTCCAGAAATTCAGCAAATTAGTCAATCCCAAATAACAACGACCTTCCCCGATAATGTACGTCCTGAAAATTTCACATTTCTAGGTAATATAGTGTTTGAGCAAAATGCCTGGGGCGATCAAATTAAACACCCTGTATGGTCTGGCATAGGAAAGTTGACGTATACTTTTGGCATGTATTTACACTTTATTTGAAATTTGAGTAAATAAAGATTTTTTCCCTAACAAAACCTTTGTCTGAAAATAAACATTCATTATCCTTAAATATAAATAAATACATTCTTGATAATATCAGGGCTGCCAATTTCTCTCTATTTTTAGGAAACTCCGGTTATTGTTTAGTAACGGTTTCTGACACCAGATGGAACAAAGACTCCCTCAACATGACGCTGTATTGAGATAATAAAGGCTTACATTTCTAACCAAAGGCGCTTAAGAACCTACACGCTTCTAAAGAACACTTTTTACATAATTAAAATCTTGATCGCAAAATAAGCCATTGCTGTAATTACGTGTTCAAAGGGAATATAACCTCAGGTTTTTGTCGTGGAACACCAACACTTCGACCATTTCCCGCTCCCTCCTATGGCTTCAGATATTTTTGGCGCTGGTTAGTGATTTCCCGCCTAAATTGTTAACATAAAAACATAAAAACCTGAAAAAAGACTTGAGGTTATATTCCCTTTAAACTGTAATAAATAATATAAAAACTAAATTTATTATGCGTTATATCATAAGTGTATAATATAAAAACATAAGTGTGACACTTCCTATTCTTCACAAGAAAAAGTTTTACTGACAATAGGAGACGACCCGAGGTGTTACACACCGATTTTGTTCAAACTCGGGGGATTGGTAGACCTTCATGTAACTTGAAAAATCCTAAAGGGAATTTATTCAATGGGCAACGGTTTTACTATGGCAACGAAAAATGTTTTGACAACATAAAATGGAAATTTTCCCATTGAAAATAACATGGGATTTGGACCGATTCCAAGGGTCCTCCCTGTGAATGATTTTAAAAAAATTGAAAAGTTTTAAAATACCAAAATTATAAAAAAAAAATTAAAAATTGATCAATTTGAACCAAATGGGTGAAAATGAACCGATATGGCTTAAATAGGAAAAGTTTCAATTTTAGGTTGTCAAAAACCTTTTTCGTTGCCATGGCAAAACCGTTACCCATTGAATAAATTCCCTTTAGGATTTTTCAAGTTACATGAAGGTCTACCAATCCCCCGAGTTTGAACGAAATCGGTGTGTAACACCTCGGGTCGTCTCCTTGTGAGAGCTATTCACAAGACAGACTGCATTATGGGCTTCGTCACCGTTTTGCGTCCGCTTGCTAACGCGTCACACGTAGCCTTTGACAGCGCCTCACTAGGGGATATTTTCGTCTGGTGATGAGGTCACTTCGTTACTAGCTCTAAGTAAAATAATCACCAAAATGTAAAACTTATTTAACAATATTATAGACTTACGGTTATATATATCGAGAACGCTGTTTGAAGTTAGACTTAATATTCTAATTTTAAATAAAGTTCGAGAATACATAAAATTATCTAATCTTCAAAAACAAATTATTCTATAACACCAATATTTTTATTATTGTTGAAATAAATTAAAAAACATTTAAAATTTTTCGATAAAAAATTAAAGGTAGACAAAATGTTTCAGGATTTTTGAGTAAAATCCAGTCGTAACGCGTGTTAGCGTCCCAACTTTTCGATTTATCTTTTACTTTCTTTAATACGCGTCGCTTATCCGCGCAAACTTAGAGTATTATTTTTTTATCAGCTTTTCCAATCCGGTAGGCGAGGGTTGCGAGGCTCGGAAAACAGATTGATGTGCGCAGAATCGGCGATTCATTCTCCGCCCGTTGCTCCTGCGCCTCTCCTCCTCCCCCGCACGGCATCCCTTCGCCATCTTGGACTCCCTCGTCGCAGCTGTTGAACGGGTTCCCGCAGTCAGGTCGCTGAGTCGCCGAGTCCGCTCAGAGAAGAGAAGCACGCCACAGTCCGGCTTCCGCGAAACTCCATGGCTAAGAAGTCGTTCCACTTCCCTTTCATGTCCTCTTCTACCATGTGAAAATTCCGATTCAAGCCCTTCGTCGGCTTGCGGCAGGGGGACAAACTCTACCTGTTCTACCTTAAAATATGTTTTCTCCCCCGAAATTTCCTCGACATCTTTTGCGTCCTTCTGCGAAGAAATCGTAACAAGTTGGCTGCTTCTTCAGGAAGGTACGTTATTCATTATTATCACGCGCTGTTCTTCAAATATTTGACTTTTGAACTTTCAGGCGTGTAATATTTTATCGTTGATAGTTTTATTACACAAATTTCGTGACCGTGGCTTAGTTAGTTTGTTGATCGAGCGAGCTAGGTTAAAATGCGGGTAGGAAACATATTGGCCACAAATCTGCGTATCTAGATAACTGTACAGGACGCTTTGAAATTTGTGACATTTTCTGAACAAGACGGCCACCTGAAATAATGGCATTAAAAGTCGCTAGATGACTTAGGCCTAAGGAGGTGCCTTGAGTTATAGCATAAGTGTGACACTTACTATTGAGCGATTTCAAAATAACGATTTTGCTCGTGACAGTACCTTTACATTGTACCTTTACCTGCTTTTATACCCTAAAATGCCATCGTATTTTCACGTGCAAAATGAATTTTAAGATCCACCAATTCTTCACATGTAAAAGTTTTAATGAGAGCTACTCACAAGACAGACTGCATTACGGGCTTCGTCGCCGTTTTGCGTCCGCTTGTTAACGCTTCACACGTAGCCTATCACAGCGCCTCGCTAGGGGGAGATTTTCTTCTTGTGATGACGTCATTTCGTTACTAGCTCGAGATCAGTAAAATATTCCCCAAAGTGACAAACTTATGGAACAATATTATAGACTTATGGTTTTTGTCAAACTGATTATTAAAGCGACGCTTAAAATATGGTATCAGTCGGTGCATTTAAGGTGAAGGTTTGGTTGAAAACGCTTTCCTAATGGCAAAAGTAGCATAAGACCCAAAAGTGTGTCAGCTGTACCTTCGCGCCTATTAAAATTTCTAGTGAGACCTAGTCACACTATACACTGTTTTATATCCTTATTTGTGAGAGCTGCCATTTTATTACAGGTCTGATTTCAAATAGTGCATGCAAGGCCGCTTCACGCGGTCAAGTGCACGCCACGTCTCGAGCTGATGAGCACGTGCAGGCGCCCTTGCCTGTACTATTTTAAATTAGGCCTGTTATGAAATGGTCGACTTCGTAAAAGAGTGTATAGACTACATAGCCTACTAGTTGGAATAGTACTAGCAACTTTATATTTAGTCTATAGTCTGGCGCGATTTTCTCGCCCGTAGACATACGTTCTCGATTTTGATGACGTATTTTTCGACCCCCTTCGTTTCCCTCTTTTACTTTGCGACAAACTCTCATTATCTACTATACCGTTTTGACACACTTTTGGGTCTTATGCTACTTTTGCTAATGGTAATTATAGCAATAACTCCCTTAAGTTTCATCTTAGAAATAACCTTTTGTGACCTCGCACATTCAACTACATACTAGTTTATAATTATGTTATGTCAATTCCTAATTTTAATGTAACATTTTAGAAGGACCACACATTTTTGGGGGGACTTTAAACCAACGCGTTAGGCCTAATAGGCGTTCTTTGTCTCTTCGTCATCATTAACTTATGGTCATAGTGACCACGAGTGGTAACTTGTTTTTAAATAAATGTTTCTATAAAATACGGAAGGTCACGTGAAAATATTTTTTCTACGTCACTAGCTTTAGTTTTTGAAGATAAAGATTTTGGAATTCGAAGTCCACGTGCGAAACGCGCGTGCCAATAAAGTAGACTTATATAACGTAATTATAGACTTCTGGTGGAAACTATTGGCTACCCTTTCCTCAAAAATATCTACACTGTTATATTTGGAAAATGACTAAGATTTTTAGAGTTTATCCCAGTAAGCTCCTTTTCCCCTAAATCAAAATGGTTGCCCAAAACTGACTTCTTCGGACGCGATTGAAGATAGTTTGAACTCACCCTACTTGAAAAAGGGGAAAATCTTTAACACCCAACGGTGACTTACAAAACCATTTTTATATCCGTTTCAAAAAGCTTTTTTAATTTCAACCTATTTCATGATTAAATTGATTAAATCACGACTAAGCGTATTAAATCACGATCAAATTGAATAAATCACGATTATATGGATTAAATCACGTTTAAGTGAAGTAAATCACGAATAGGTGGATTACATCACGATTAAGTGGATTACATCACGATTAAGTTGATTAAATCACGATTAAATGGATTACATCACGATTAAGTTGATTAAATCACGATTAAATGGATTAAATCACGATTAAATGGATTAAATCACGATTAAATGGATTAAATCACGATTAAATGGATTAAATCACGATTAAATGGATTACATCACGATTAAGTTGATTAAATCACGATTAAATGGATTACATCACGATTAAGTTGATTAAATCACGATTAAATGGATTAAATCACGATTAAATGGATTAAATCACGATTAAATGGATTAAATCACGATTAAATGGATTAAATCACGATTAAATGGATTAAATCACGATTAAATGGATTAAATCACGATTAAATGGATTATATCACGATTAAGTTGATTAAATCACGATTAAATGGATTAAATCACGATTAAATGGATTAAATCACGATTAAATGGATTAAATCACGATTAAATGGATTAAATCACGATTAAATGGATTAAATCACGATTAAATGGATTACATCACGATTAAATGGATTAAATGGATTAAATCACGATTAAATGGATTACATCACGATTAAATGGATTAAATGGATTAAATCACGATTAAGTTGATTAACTCACGATTAAATGGATTAAATCACGATTAAATGGATTAAATCATGATTAAATGGATTAACTCACGATTAAATTGATTAACTCACGTTTTAATTTATTAAATCACGATTAAATGGATTAAATCACGATTAAATGGATTAAATCACAATTAAGTTGATCAAATCACAATTAAGTGGATTAAATCACGATTAAATGGATTAAATCGTGATTACATTGATTAAATTACGATTAAATTGATTAAATCGTGATTAAGTCGAGATTAAAAATAAATAAATAATGATTACAATGATTAAATTTATAATAAGTTAAATCATGATTAAAATGATTAGATCAATTTTAAAATAATCAGGTAAATCATAATTAAAATGATTAGATCAACCTTAAATTATCAATCAGTTAAATCATGATTAAAATGATTAAATAAAGATAATTATTAAGAATGTAATCATGATGATTATTACACCCTAAAGTACAGTGACCTTCTCCTTGCCCCCCAATGTTTGGTAGCGACATCTTCAGGGTACACGCAGTAGAAGTCTTCCTTATTCTTGCGTAAGAAAAATGATATACTTCTGATTAATTTTAATTTGATGTTTATAAAGCAAAATGTTGGGCAGAAAGCAGAGTGTTCGTGGCGAACCTGTCTTAGCCGATTATGGTCCCGATGAGAGTTTGAACGAAAACACAGACATCGAATGGGTCAATAAAGTGAAATTGGTAAGTCCCACGCATAGATAAAATAACTTCGTATATAGATAAGAAACTTCAATGGGGCAAACTGACTCTCACGAGATTGCCCTGACCTCTAGTGACTGCGCCAGTTGGCTGTGTTCTCAAGAGCGTAGAACGTATTGATGAATTTGAGGTCGGAGTTTTGGGAATAACCGTATTTTGCAAGGTAAATGTCTTCAAATATTCCAGAAACGAACTTAAGATCAATACTGAATGCTATTTCTTTAGTGCTATTTTTTAAATTTGCTCTCAGTTCAAGAAAAAGTACTTCTAATACAAATAGCTCGCTTAAGCCTTTGCAATTGGGATTGCGTTACACCAAGGTTCTAGTACGTACTTCGAGTAGTGTGAACTTCACCAAATAATATTATTCGGGTGCCGCCACCAGATGTCGGCCAAAATTCTGGCGTCACTTCTACAACATGAAGTTTCCTATCTATATACGAAGTTATTTTATCTATGGTCCCACGCAAAGTATCCCACAGGGATGGTTTTCACTAGGACATAATCTCCGTTAGAACGAATATATATTTTTTGCGTCAACGGACACCGTCGCGGGGTTTTGGCCTTAGTGAAAACCAGACTTCAATTGACCATTGACAATGAAGTAATCGGGTCTCGTGCCTAATTCTTTTAGATCTGGGTGAGGCGAGTTTTGCGACTTTGCGCTCTAGTCAGTCTGGTGTCGGTCAGTTTGAACACGACCAGAACTTTCGAACGGCATGGCTCCCTCATCTACGTCACATTTTGCTTGGATGTTTTCGTCACTTGTTTGTTCACAGCTGAGATGATTGCCAAAATGCACATAAGGGGGATTTTATCGGTAAAACTCGAGGGGTACGTTCAGTAACGCTCATCAGAAACACCGATGAGTAATCGATTCCAACCTTTTCTTACTGTACGATTTTTCGCGTTTCCGAGTTGATGTCAAGATGGACATCCGATGTCTTGACGTCAAACGGGTCGGTGTTTACAGTTTAGCTGGTGGATGAGTTAAAATTATACAACTGTACTTTTAATTAACAATTCTACTTCTTTGGTCAAAGGCCTATCATATAATTGGAATGCCTCAGCTACTGCAATGGTCGTTTTCGCCTTTTCAATAAAAGACTGATCGTTGCGACAATAAAAAAATATTGTCGTCAACAATTTCGTCATTTACCAACTCATTAATTATTGAAAATAATATTTTTCGCTCCTCGGATTTTCGGACCCCATAACATTTATCGCCGCCATCTATGAAAACAGCGCTGACTAGAAATAACCCCGTTCAGTAACTTCCTACGTCACTATGAGGACAAGCGCCCATCAAGTAAAAACCAATTTTTCAAAGATTTGCGTTACTGAAGGTACCCGAGGTTTCCTTAATAAGTTTAAGTTTCCTAAATAAGCCGATATCACCGTTGCTATGGCGACTAGTAAGTGGAAGTTTCAAACATGGCGCCATCCCTAGATTGGTTGCTGAACTATTAGTTCGGAGTGGTTAGCACTTACGCCTCTCAGCAAGAGAAGCCGGGCGGAACTCGGTGAAAACTCGGAACAACTTCTTCCACGTTGATTTTCAAGTTCTCTCCTTACTGGTTAAATGGGTTTTAATTCGAGCTCTTCGGTTTGGCCTTTTCGTAAAAACTTGTCGAGGTTAACGGTAATAATGAGTGTTGGCAGCTCGCGTGGCATGAAGGGCTTACCACCACCTACGCATTGTAACCGGCTAATTAGTAGTTCAGCAACGAATCCAGAGATGAGCATAGTGTAATTACAAAATTTCGTATACTATGACAGGCATTTGCCGTAGGTGGAATCTTGATGAACAAATTTCTCGACCGAAAACTATCGCAACGCCTCCTTTGGTTCACCATTGAAACCTAGAGAGGTAGCGGCTAAAACAGACGCTATTAGTTTTTCCTCATCGTTATTCGTAAATTTGACTTTATAAATAATGATACTTGAATTTTAATATAATTTTTGAATCGTTAGATTATATTTTGATAAGTTTATTTAAGAAAAAACGTTCTTAAGACTTTTTGATTTGTCTGTAGCAGACGCTAGATCATAAGCGCTACCGCGGAGAAGCTAGCACCACCTAGACTCGTTTCGATCGCGAATACTATGGAGTAGCGAATGGGTAGAGAGTTCGATTACACCAATAGCTCCCAAACAGTAGTAACTTCGCCCTATAAGTCGGGGTTATCTTTGCCTGGCGACATCTGTATTCAGAAAAAGGATCTATGTCCCATTTGCACTTATATATATATGGCACTAGGCGGTAATGACGTTTTCAGTTGCCATGGCAAAACGAAAGCCCGTCGCAACTTTTCCCTTGCAGGTTTTTCAAGTTACATAGAGGTGTACATTATACCCGAGTTTGAATAAAATCGGTGATTATCACCTCGGGTCGTCTCCTTGTAAGTAAAGAGAGCCAGATGCTGCCTATTTTGGGAAAACGTTTTTACCTCGGACCGAAACGAGTCTAGGTGGCGTAACGGTGCTAGCATTTCCGAGGTTGCGCCTATGATCTAGCGTCTGCTACAGACTAATTGAAAAGTCATAAGAGCGTTTTTTTTCTTAAAGGAAAAGTCCAGGTTGGGTGAAACTTGGGTCTATTTGGTAGATCATGTTTAAATATACTCAAAATATCAGTCGTAAAATTGTATCTGTTTTTAATGACGAGAAATTAATTTTAAACGAGCGAAATTTACCGCCAAGCGAGCTGCCATTTTCTTTCACCTTCCCTCCGCAGACGCGCACGCGGAGCAAGCGCGCGCAGGGAACAGAGCGCTGTTATAGCGCGTGATTAAAGTCCTAAAACGTCACCGCGAAACAAAATGGCAGATTGCTTGGCGGGTAAATTTGGCTCGTTTAAAAATTAATTTCTCGTCATTAAAAAAGATATAATTTTACGACTGATATTTTTGAGTTTATTTAAACATGATCTTTCAAATAAATCCAAGTTTTACCAAACCTGGACTTTTCCTTTAAATAACCTTATTAAAATATAAACAAACGATGCAAAAATCATATCAAGTATCATTATTTATAAAATAAAATTTACGAATAACGATGAGGAAAAACTAATAGCGTCTGCTTTGACCTCTAACTATCTAGGTTTCAATGGCGAACCAAAGGGGGCGTAGCGGTAGTTTTCGGTCACGATTACGCCACCACAGAATCGAAGAAAAATGACGTCATAGGTTTATGGAACAAGCGAGGATACTACCTAAAATGCATAGGTGGCATAGTTCGAATAGTTCCGGCATAGGTCGATTTCCTACCGTAAACATTGCTACTATAGCAAGTAAACCAAGGAGCGGAATCACTATTTATAAGGCATTGTTGTTTTGTATCAAGCATAGCTATTTTTGCAGATCGGCATTGTTCCTACTTAACTTTTCGTATTATATATCTTTATATATGTATTCTCTGGCATAGCTCCCTAAAATCGACCACGAGAAACGTGGCGGTTTGGATTTGCCGGACTTAGCGCGCGATTCCGAGGGGAGATCGAAGTCTTCGCCGAGTAATGTCGCCTGACGGCGACGCGCACTCACTTCGCTCGAGCACCGGGGGCGCCCGGCGCCCCCCAACCCCATACTAAACAAGTTGGCAAGCCAAAATATACCTCTCCTCGGAAGCATTGTCCCTAGTGGTATTAATTTCTCGAGATGACCCTCAAAGTTATATCTCCCCAATTCAGAGTTATTTACTAATAACGTAATCCCGGTTCAATCCCGCCCGGTATAAAATTTGAATTTGAATTAAAATAATTGAGACGAAACAACCGAGATTAATTTATTCAGAATATTATAAATTAAGTAGTTACAACAGTGAGTTAGACGTACTAAAACAACGCACAATTGACTTTAACCCTATTTACGGTACAAGTTTAGCAGTTAAATATAATACGAAGCCAATTTTAATGAAAGAAATATCTACAGAGGGTATTTGTATTTTTGTCGCTGACGAAATACTTGCCGCATAGTTAACGCTCATTTTATTTCAACGTTCGCCCGATCAAGATACCGTAGATATCTGGTAGTGGACGACTCGTAGACTGTCGGAACCATCCTGTTGACGTTGGGACACATACCGCATGAAAAAGACCAAAACCGTCCAATTTCCAATATCATATAATGACTCGCACACCCAGGATATCAATGACTGCATTAGGAATCGTAGATATCCAAATATCCACACCACCAAAAAACTTATTAACAAGAAGCGAAAAACTTACCATTCACAAAGCACAGAAAGCCACTTGACTAAACGTATATCAATAAATGACCGTAGAGGGAATAGTTAGGGTTCTTTATAAATAAACACAAACGAACCCAATTGATGAACTGCATTAAACATCTTAATCAGCCGAGAACACGTTTAAAATAAATTACGACCGAGTTGAAAACCAGACCAACTCGATATGTTGTTAATAAGTGAATTATTAAGCTTGAAAACCAATACGCTAAACCTAATAGATAAGAATATACGACTGAAAAAAACTAAATAAATTACAAAAAACTAACGGGTTCTACCCTTTATCTTATCTGCTGACTGCGCTAAAACAAGATTTGACCATTAAATTTTTTGAAAATGCGACGTATACACTTTGAAGGTTCCGTCAAAAATTATCCTTTCCCAAACGTAAAGGTTCTCAAAACATTAATACACAAAAAATAAGTAAAAAGGTTCCTCCAAAAAATGAACCATTTTGCGGAAGAAGTAAATAATTTTAAAAGAATAAAAGATAAAACAAATATACAACCGCAAAAATAAAAGGTAAAATAATAGAAGAAAAAAATCTTTAACTCCATTCATTAAAAAAACACTAAACAAAAGTATCAAATTGAAATAAAGCAACTTATCATATTAAACAAGATTAAGTCTTTATAATTTTTTCGTAAAAAAACCACATTAGGCCTTCACAATTTCATTCGTAAAAAAATTCAAGACTTTGTTAACTATTATGCTTACAATGAGTGTCTTATTTGCAGTATAGCTTGAAGTTATCGTTGTTTCTGTGGTAGAGCGCTCGACTGCCTAACTGAACGGCCCGGGTTCGAAACCTGGGTGACGCATTTGTATTTAATCAAATGAGAAATCGCTAAATTAGAATTTCTTCGATGCAATAATTTAAATCTTTCACGAAATTTTGCTCTATTTCAATTAAACCAAAATTTCATGCTCTATTAAATACGCTTTTGATAAAGCTGAAGGTCTAATTTTCAATGAAACGTAATAAGTGTCGGTGGTTCTGTGGTAGAACGTCCGCCTGTCAAACAGGTGGTCTCGGGTTCGAAACCCGCCCGATGCGATCGCAAATTGATACTACGACGAATACCGTGAACAATTGGTGGAAACCCTGCCATTGGATGTTGAGAGGTAGCATTACACTCAGCACTCGGTCCGTCCCAAAAGTCAATAAGAAAGAGTTGGAGAGTTACCACCCGTACATACACACCACAAACTCAACACCCACAAACGTCATAACAATAACACAACATTACCACCCTACACATAAACATTACAATAGCGAAATATCCAAACTACTGAATTAAACCTGTCGTGACGGCGAGCGTTGACGAAAAAAAACCACCAAACCAACCCCGACTGCAAATTAATCCGTTAACGCTCACCGTCCCACGGTGGTTTTGCAAACACGGTTTTTCGACTTTGTTCCTTAATTACTAGCAACTGCGAACGCAGAGATCTCGAGAAACTGCGTACGCAGTGATTACACTTTGCACCGAAAATGCGAACGCGTTCGCAGGCCTGACAGACAGACAGACCCACCCACAGACCCACCCACAGACCCACAGACAGACACGGTCGTTGTATAACCCCTCCTAGGGGACTTTGTCCCCTCGGAGAGGTAAAAATGCTATGGGCCATCTATAACGCAACCTAGAGGACAGCACCAAGCCTTACGCACCAGGGAAAGTCGGGCGTGGAATGTATTATATCCCTACGAAACTCGACAAAAAGAGCTATGCCTGATAAAAAACCACAATGCCTTATAAATAGTGATTCCGCTCCTTGGTTTACTTGCTATAGTAGCAACGTTTACGGTAGGAAATCGACCTATGCCGGAACTATGCCAACTATGCCACCTATGCATTTTAGGGAGTAGCACAAGGGATAAGTATCGAAATCGTATAATTTTAATCAGCCTAGGCAGTGGGACCGGCCAGCAAGCTAGCTGTTAACGTGTTTGTGTATTTCCTACAGGGAGAAG
This sequence comes from Leiobunum rupestre, assembly GCF_980474605.1. Lineage (NCBI taxonomy): Eukaryota > Metazoa > Arthropoda > Arachnida > Opiliones > Sclerosomatidae > Leiobunum > Leiobunum rupestre. Next base: position 58,359,639 of record NC_143386.1, read on the forward strand.
CGCCTTATTTGAAGGATAGATGGTGTCAGTTTGATTTTACTATGGTATTCTTTCTTTGGATATCAGTTATATTACAAGTACTGTTTTATTTACCATAATCACTTAATTAGCCAACCTAGCAATCAGTTGAACGTGTATATTATGAAATTCTTTCAGATATTTGAATTAACAAATGTGGTCCCGGGATATTCTTACTTATCAATTTTGAGAGCTCCGAGACCCCTGATCATGATCCGTTTTATTCGCGTTTTTCTCAAGTTCTCGATGCCTAAATCACGAATCAATCAAATTTTCAAGTAAGCAACAAATTAAGCTTTTCACTTAACACAAAGCCCCCTAGTGGCCAAAGCGAAAACGACACTTAGCTGCTGGATTGCCGTCTTATCAGCAGACGTTTTGTGTTTTAAAAGCCTTGGCTAAGCGGACTAAAATCCAGCAGTTGACTCACACACGGCCGTCTCGAGCAGATCTCGAGACGGCCGTGACTCACAGACCACCTACCCCAAGAGGGACACGTATCACTGGTAACAATTTATTTATTTTTTCTTATGGTGAGTAGAGGCAGTTTTGAAGGTTCAAAGACTAGCACGCGTTAAAATAAAAAATGTATTGTAGAAGTTAGCTCGAGCACGACTTTTTGATTTTAATTTTCGTAAAATAAAGAATTTTTACGCGCTATTTTCTGTTGGTTGTTAAGAAAGTCGCATCACTTTTTTTCGAGGTTGATGCGAGTCCTTCTGGGGGTAGGTGGTCTTTGGTTGACTTAACACGTTGTCCGCTAGGTAGCTCTAAGTTATCTGAAAAGGTTAATTTTAAAAAGCTTTCTTTAAAGAACAGTGAACTAATTGTAATCTTTCTACAGACGGTCGAGTCAACAGATATACAACGTAACGCTGTTTTTCTTGTTTTTCATGTCACTTTACGGACTTCTTGGTGTTCAATTTTTCGGTTCCATGAACAACCATTGCGTTGTCAACGGAACAGATCCCAAGTAATGTTGACATTATAGTTAAGGCAGGATCTGTTTATGGAGAAGTTAGAGCACTTGCCTAGCAATGCCATATAATGAAAATTAATTAAGCGTAGTTTACAACTTAGTACTTAGCGTTCTACTGGAACTAAAACTGAATACGACAATGGCTTCCTCCTTAACATTGTATTGTATTATAATTTTATGATTTCTGTTTAAGTTTTAGGATATTATTACAAATAATATAGATAACGACATAATTAATTAATTATATTGTTAGATAATTTGTTTTGGAAAGTTTCATATAAACCAAAAAAACGATCCAGTCAAAATTTAATTTTAGTACGTATTTGAAATTTTTAGGTCCAATTTAAAAAGGATGCAAATCACCATTATAATTTTTTTCAAATTGGAACCATTTCTCTAAATCCATTGGTTAAGGAGATAAACTTTGAATGACCTTGAACCAGGAGTTCAAGGTCATCGGAGTTCGCAAATTCTAAAGATCCTCTACCAGATGAGTATGTCTAGCAAATGTTGATACTCTAGGAGTATAGAATGAGTTATAAGCCCTTCAACCTGGTCTCTACTAAGATTTTTTCATCACAACCTTCTTGTTTTGTGTAAAATTCATCGACTTGTAATTGGTCAAATTAGACTGAAAATGTAACGGGGAACACTTTTATAATGGAAACCAACTTTGTATCTTTAATGGTTCTCGAGATAAATTTTTAATGACATTGAAGACATGGTTCAAGGTCATGAAAATTTCCGTTGTCAAGTTACCCCTTGCAAGTTCTATATGTCCTGAAAATTTCAAATTCCTAGTTAAAACACATTTTGAGTTATTAGCACTAGATCGTTTTTTTGTTTACACCCTTTATGTAGTTTGGAAAACCAGTATAGATGGCACCTAGGAGCAACAAACACAAGGAGAACGCAGCTAACCTTTAAACACGCTAACGAAGGGTTGTGTACGAATTTCTTTGGACGAGCGTCACGAGCCTTTACGCTGAACGTTTTACGGGCGGGGGGGAAGACAATTTCCGAATTTTCCCCTTCCGACGGCAGCAGGCGCTAAAGCGTCTAGCCAATGAAAAACGTACGCAAGAAACTCCACGACTTTTGACGGGTTGCGTTCTCCTTGTGTGGGGTGTTGTGTTTGTTGCTCCTAGATGGCACAAACAGCATAGTGATATTTTCCCCCTGACCTGAAACTGACGAATGATTTGCTCAAAGAAGCGCAAGTGCCCTAACCTCTCCATAAAACGGGCCTGCCTACGGTTATAGTCGGCTTAACACGAATCTAAACGTCTCCGCAGTAACGTGTCTGTGAATGACCTGGCAATTCCCGACACCTATTGTTCAAACACCTCAGGTTATCAATGTCCCAAGGGCATGGTGTGCATGGAACTCAAGCTACCCAAAACCATATCGGGTTACAATGGATTCGACGATTTTGGTAACGTCGTAAGATGTCTTCAAACTGCTTACGACTTTTCGAGTAATTGTCTTTATTGTTCCAATAGCCCACAGTTTCTTCACCGTGTACCAGGCAGCTTCCCAGGAAGGCTGGGTACTCTTAATGTACCAGGCTATGGACAGTTTACCATCGTGGAGGGCAACGTTTTATTTCACTACCATTATTTTCTTTCTAGCTTGGCTAGTTAAGGTAACTTCTTATTTCACGCGAGTACTTTGCCCTGACGAATGTGAACTTGTTTGATAGAATGTTTTCATCGCTGTGATTACCGAGACGTTCAACGAAATTAGAGTTCAGTTTCAGCAAATGTGGGGAGAAAGAGGCACCATTGCCAGTCAATCGACGCCTCAGGTTGGTCCTATTTTTGATTGATCGGACATTCAGAAAAACAAATGTACGGCATTTGAAAGTTCAGTTGATTTTTGGGTTTTTGCCAGGGTTGGCAAAAAACCGGCTTTTTTAAAAATTGAAAAATCCAGTATGGTTAAATCCGGCTGTAACCGGTGGTTTAAACCGGTTAAATCCATTAATAAAAAAAGATCAAATTGCTTATATCAAGCCCTCATTGCTCAAATTTCCCGATTTAAAAATTACGTTTTTGCGCGTGACAGTACCTTTACATTGTGAGGTATAGCAGACTTATTAACCCGCTTTTATACCCTAACATGGCAGCGTATTTTCAAGCGCAAAATTAATTTTAAGATACCCTAATTGCTTATATGTTAGCTCTCATTACTCGCGACAAAAAGTGAAAGTTAAGTTTTGTCAATGTTCCTAATTAATTTCTAAATTTTTTTATCAAAAAATGGTTTTAACCATGGATTTTATTTGGTGGTTAAATCCGGCTTAAACCAGGGTGGCTTAAACCAGTCTGGCAGGCTCTTTCCAACCCTCGTTTTTGCCCGTGTTTGGCGGTTTTTTCGAAAATTGAACTGATTTCAGGGTTTATATATTTTGTTTTGTAAATTTGTATTTTTCTTTGGTGGATTTGTTGATTTTTCTCTTGAATTTGTGATTTTCGAAAATACTGTTAATATTCAACTATGCTAATACCCAAGGCACCAATATAGGCCGAAGTCATCTAGGTGGTCGGGTTTTCGATTTCGTCGATTTCCTCTTTGATTTTTTGTGTTTTGGAAAATCTGATTTTTTTTGGGTTTATTGATATAATTTTGGGGATTTGGATTTTTTTGATAATTTAGTTGATTTTATTTTGATAATTTTGTAGATTTAGGTTGTTTTTGATAATTTAATGGATTTTATTTCGAGAATTTAGTAGATTTGGTATTTGTTTTTACAATTTAATGGATTATATTTCGAGAATTTGGTAGATTTAGGACTTTTTGATAATATAATGGATTTTATTTCGAGAATTTTATAGATATAGGTTTTTTTTTATAATTTAATAGATTTTATTTCGATAATTTTGTATTTTTAGAATTTTTTTTTAACAATTTAATGGATTATATTTCGAGAATTTTGTAGATTTAGGATTTTTTTGGTAATTTAGTGGATTTTATTTCGAGAATTTTGTAGAGTTAGGATTTTTTCGGTAATTTAGTGGATTTTATTTCGAGAATTTTGTAGATTTAGGATTTTTTCGGTAATTTAGTGGATTTTATTTCGAGAATTTTGTAGATTTAGGATTTTTTCGGTAATTTAGTGGATTTTATTTCGATAATTTTGTAGATTTAGGATTTTTTTTGGTAATTAAGTGGATTTTATTTCGATAATTTTGTAGATTTAGGATTTTTTCGGTAATTTAGTGGATTTTATTTCGAGAATTTTTTCGGATTGGTGTATTTAAAAAAAGTAGAAAATCGCTGAGAGTACAGTGTTTTTCTGAATGTCCAACCCCACAACTTTTTTCAATCCATGGTTCTGAAGCATTTCAATTTGAACGCTTGATCAGACTTTGAAAGGGGACGACACCGGCTGGAAGTTGGTGACGGTGGACGAGAACAAAGGTCGCGGTAAGGCCCCGCAGTTTCTGCAGAGGTTTTTGCATTCGGCAGTCTTTCAGGTTATCGTCATGATGGTCAACGTGGCCAACGCTTTTGTGGCAGCCAGCGTTTCTTTCCAGCACAACGGCCGGCCACGAGAAGAATTTTTTCGAACTTATTATTTAGCCGAAGTACGGAAAACTACGGCCCGGTGCTCAGGTCGAAACTAAAATCTAAACTAAAATATTTATCCCCCCAAAAATATTTTAAAACAAAAATAACTCTTTCAACCAATATTTATCAACTAAAAGATTTTTATAAGCAATTTTTCCAACCAATATTTTTCAACTAAAAGATTTTTATAAGCAATTTTTCCAACCAATATTTTTCAACTAAAAGATTTTTATAAGAAATTTTTCCAACCAATATTTATCAACTAAAAGATTTTTATAAGCAATTTTTCCAACCAATATTTTTCAACTAAAAGATTTTTATAAGCAATTTTTCCAACCAATATTTTTCAACTAAAAGATTTTTATAAGAAATTTTTCCAACCAATATTTTTCAACTAAAATCATTTTATCAGAAATTTTTTCAACCAATATTTTTCAACTTAAAATTTTCAACTTAAAAGTATTTTTCAACTTTGAATTTTTCGACTTTAAAGTATTATTCAACTTAAAGTATTATTCAACTTAAAGTATTATTCAACTTAAAGTATTATTCAACTTAAAGTATTATTTAACTTAAAGTATTATTCAACTTAAAGTATTTTTCAAAAATATGATTTTTGCGTTAAAAATTAAAATTAAATTTCAACGCTAAAAAAATGCATATATTTAAAAATTTTAAAATTCGACCTGGACGGCCTGCCATAAAGGATCCCAAAAATGAAATTGTTTGACATTTACACAACTTTATTTTCACATTTCAGATTGGATTTACAATATTTTTCGACTTGGAAGTTTTATTCAAAATATGGTGTTTAGGTTTCAATTTGTACTTTCATCGATCGTTGCACAAATTCGAGTTACTACTCTCCGTTGGAACGACTTTACACATTATACCCGAATTGTTCATGACTGAATTGGCGTATTTTCAGGTTCGTACAACTTTATTTTCGAATTATTAATATACTTGTTAAGAAAATCATATTTAATTATATTGTTTTAACAGGTTTTAAGAATTGTACGTTTGATTAAAGCATCACCCGTTTTAGAAGATTTCGTTTACAAAGTAAGTGTAATATACACTAACTTACTAACACGCACGTAGCCGTAGATAGAATATAAAAAGAAATCAAACTTTTGGTGAAAGTAAAACCCGAAACACTTTTCACTTTTTCCACTAACTAAATTTTTACGCTTTTTTCTCTAGTTACTGGGGTTCTCTAACGTAGCGTAGTTGTCTACTTTTTGTAGTTCACTTATACTTCTAATACTTCTAATACTTTCCTCTATAGCTTTTAATTTTTTTTTCAAACTCTTTTGACTCTATCCTGACCTTTTCCCGTCTTTACTAGTCGAATGCATCACGCATTAGACATTAAAAAAAACCTTAAACTGTGGTACGCACTAGCCTATAACACTCGCAGAGTAAACAAATAATAATTATAACTAACACAGCGTAATTACATAGACTAATGCTTGATATATTAAGCAGATTTTTGGGCCCGGCAAGAAGCTCGGTAGCCTCATCATCTTCACAATGTGTTTGCTGATTATCACGTCAAGCATCAGTATGCAACTCTTCTGTTGCCTGCGAGGGAATTCCTTCAACAAATTTGTCGCGTTTCCCGAGGTATAATTCCTCTATGAAAAAAGCCACTCTATACATTCGTTGCTAAATCCGCGAAGCACTTTACAAAGACTATATAGGGCTACTTAATTAGGACTTACTACGGTGCCTATTTTTCTGTTTTAAAAATTAGATTTATTTTCAGTCCTGTTTTGAAAATAAACGCTTGCCTGAAGGTCGATTTTTTGTATATAGCTAAGGTACCATACACGAAGACAGTATATTTAAAAATAAAGCAATATTATAAATTGAATATTAACCAACTCAAGGATATATCGTTACTTAACTCTAAGCAATAGTTTGTTTAAAACTTCAACAAAAAATCATTTAAGTTTCGCCCATACATACTAATAATATGTTTAATTAGACTTAGCAACTTGGTGTGAAGGTTTTCCAGATACGCGATACGTTAACTTTCTTTTTGACCTCCCAAGTTCAAGAAAAATCTGTCCAACACAGGGTTGTTTTATACTCAAAACGGGTACCGTATTAGTAAAGGAATTTATAGAATGGTCTAATGTAGACTTGTAGTTCATCGTACTCAAATTGTAAAATTCGCAGGCCTTCATGTCCATGTTTCAAATTCTGACGCAAGAGGGATGGGTAGAGGTCATGAATGAAACTATGCTTCGGACCAGCGTTCACATTGGACCACTGGTAGCCATTTATTTTATATTATACCATCTGTTTGTTACTTTGGTAAGTTTGAAGCGTTATTGACATTAGCAAATAAGTACCAGTGTAACGAGGACACTTTCCTTTCACAGATTGTGTTATCCTTGTTTGTCGCCGTCATCCTCGATAACTTGGAGTTGGACGAAGACATTAAGAAGATTAAACAAGTAAGACTGTGATCGTTTTTAAAAGGGAAGCGCCAAGCTGTTCCAATCGGTTCCAATTATCGGTGTATTTGCGTTTTAAAAGTTGAACAAGGCCAAATGCCGGACTTAGGTGTTCGTAGGCCCTATAGGCACTTAGCTCTAGATTGGATAATGTAAGCTCTTAAAGCTCTCTTTCAGCGCTTTCGTAGGCCCTAGGCACTTTGCCTAAAGTGCCAAATGGTAAATCCGGCACTGAGCCAGGCCCTAATTGAAATAACAAATACTTACATTTAGGTACCAAATACGTTTAAAATAAATCGCAATAAAATCAGCGCCATTCATTTTTAACATGTATACTAGTCAGCTGAAGACGGAAAAACAAACTTACTTAGGTTAAAGGTTGTATTTCACTAAAGCAAACACGTCATGACGGTGAAAACCAACCCCAAATAAGCTTGGTGATTCGCCGTTAACATCTCTCTTCCAGCTAGAAGCAACAAACACAGAACTCCACACAAGGACAACGCAACCCGTCAAAAGTCGTGCATTTTCTTGTGTACATTTTTCATTGGTTAGACGCTTTAGCGCCTGCGGCCGTCGGAGGGGGAAATACGGAATTTGTCTCCTCCCCCGCCCGTAAAAAGTTCAGCGTAAAGGCTCGTCCAATGAAATTTGTACACAATACTGCGTTAGCGAGTTTAAAGGCTAGTTGCGTACTCCTAGTGTTTGATGCTCCTAGGTTACAATAATATTGACTTAACTACCGTTTGCAGCTTAAAGCCCGAGAACAAAGCGCGGGTATCAAAGACGGCTTGCCAATGCGGCTTCTGGTTTTTGAACATTTTCCCGACAGCCCTCAGATGACGCGTTTGCATAAAGCCCTCTCGGAATTCACCGTCCCGAAAGTCAGAGACAGTTTCATGAAGCAGTTCGTCGAAGACGAAACCCAAGAGACGCCGACCATGAAGAAAGTCAGCGATGACAGCAGTCGCCTCGTTACTTACCGGAAACGAAGGCCTTTGAAACTGTTATCCTCCCCCAGTAAAATTCGAAACGCGTCTCCTCAACTCAAAAGGTCCAGCGTTAATAGCATTATTGTGTAAGTACCTTTAAACCGCGCTTGATTCGCCATCTCCCGAAGGAATTGGGTCTTTATACCATTTCGGACACTTTTTCAGTGATTCGAATAACCAGAGATTGTTGGTTGGTGATTCCGGACAAATAACAATGCCAGGGAAATCTCAGAAGCAAGGTCAAGGGCAGAAACCTGTACGACTTGATAGAAGGTAGTAAAAACGTATTTTTAAACGTCGTTGTCTTCTATACTAAGTTGCAGGTTAAAGGGAATAGAACCTCCAACGCGTTCTTTATGGAAGACCCCATCAATTTCCTTTATTTCCTTCACAATCAGCGGTTATCAGCGCCGCAGGTGTGAAAAGCCATGGGAGGCAGCGGACAATATTGGAACCCTCGGAGGGCGACAGAAATACCAGAGGTTATATTCCCTTTAAGAAAGGCAAAATATCTAGTACATTTGTCGGATAGATACTAGCACGAATTTCCCGTAAATCAGCGGCTGGAATTTAGAATGTGGTCTGTCTACGGTTGAATTTCTAAGTATACCCGCGCGAGTTATAAAATGTTGCGTTATATTTCAAAGTGATAATTAATTAATTAATTAACATAGATAAGATTTAAAAACAGGTGTAATAATTTATTTTTAGCACTACAAGTGAGAAATACTTTAAAAAATTCCGTTTGGTGAGTCCAGGGTAAGTATAGAACGGGTAATGCCGAGATTACCAAGTTGACGTACATAAACGTCCGATTTTATGATTGTTTAGGAGCGCATACGCTATAACGAGGCTTAAGAATAATAATCTACATTAAAAATTTATTTATCCCTTTGAAATTTACGCTATAGATATTTTAAAAATGGATTAATATAACACGCGCCGGAACTTTTAGGAATTCAACAGAAAATAGGCGAAATTCGAAATTCCGCTGCCGATTTACCGGAAATTCGTGCTAGTACCTTTCCGCTAACTGTACTAGATATTTTTCCTTTCTTAACCTGCAACTGAGGGTGGATATTCGAAATAGAATATTCTAAATTCTACGATTGTAGTTATCGTAACTAGCACTATATAGTTACTTACAGATTTTATTAAAACCGATAGCAGATGTGAAATTAGGTGATCAATCATAAATATGGAACTATATACTCTTTTATAGGGAGTAAAAAACGGTCTGAAAGACTGAAAATCGAAATCCATATTTTACTCTTAATCAAATGTGCACTACGATACGTTTCCCCAAGTTTTTTCACTGCGTTGTGTAGCAAAGTCTTCATTGAACGAATTATCGTCCCCTAACATTATAAGTTAATAATCGAGTTTCAATAACGTAATCGCACCGCTATCTATTCTAAACTGACGTCATAGGTGACAGGTCACCGAGGTATGACGTCGAAATACTATCCTCGTCTACTAATTCGTCTAACTGCGCATGTATCAGATATGATTAAAACTCGCTTAAATAGACTCCTACAGACGTTGATCAACAGCGCCACAATCGGCCAAACCATGAAAGCCCTAATCCCTTAAATGGAGTATAACATTTTCGGGAATTTGGGGCAATACATAATTCCCTCCCCTCATTTTTCTAACCACGTGTTTTACGTAGTGTGAAATGCAGTCGTTTTTGAGGAATTATCCCACTAAAGTATCCCCGCTTTCTTAGTGCTTTAATTTCTCATATCTACTAGAACGCCTTACGTGAATCTAAAACCACGTACCTCATTATTAAGAAATTATATTTGAATAAATATCCAAACTATAATGAAAATAATTAATTTAGAGCTCGGATATTGTTGTTTATATGTTAATTAAGGGTACATTTAAAAAATAAACACTAAATATGAAACAATAAAGGTTTCAAGTGAGAAAACCTCTTCAGGGCGGGCACGCTTCCTCTAATAGAATATTGGGTGTTTCTACTCTCGTTCTACACTAGCGCCATGAACGAGAAAAGAGAGAAGCTATAGCGCCCCCTACCAAACCAGGAGGGTTCTACTCTCTATAAGGGGAAGAACGACTATTGAGAACAAAAAACCTATTTTATCCGTGGTGTTTTTCTGTTCAAACTTATTGGCGCAGGAGTATAAGACGGTCTGTGAGAGGTTCGGTCAAGATTAAACAGACGTACGATCATTTGAGAGAAAATGGAGACGCGGGATCGCTTAATCCAACTGGAACCACTCGAAGGCCGCACGACTTCGACATCAAACTCCTTCAACAAAAACGACAACAGGCCGAAATGAAGAGGTACAGATTTTAATTTCCTTCGTTGTTGTAAGATAGTTTTATGGGTATCTTCCCATTTAACCCAATTTGACCTTCTCCCAAAGTTATCAGTTCTCCCAAAAACATGGTGTCCCATTTGTCCCAATTCCATTTCTCCGAACCGGAGTTCATTTAACCCAAAAATATGTATTCCCATTTTTCCCAACGATCAAGTTTCCCAAAAAATTGATTCCCATTTCTCCCAACGATCAATATTCCCAAAAATATGGATTCCCATTTTTCCCAACGATCAAGTTTCCCAAAAAATTGATTCCCATTTCTCCCAACGATCAATATTCCCAAAAATATGTATTCCCATTTTTCCCAACGATCAAGTTTCCCAAAAAATTGATTCCCATTTCTCCCAACGATCAATATTCCCAAAAATATGGATTCCCCTTTCTCCCAATCATTATTTGGAATCGGTAAACAAAGTAACTTTACCGTTTTGTGAATATATGAATTGACTTGGCGTTAGGTTAGGTTAGATTAGGTTAGGATCCAAAACCCCAGAAGAATTCCTCGAAGCGATAAAATGGGGATTCGATGTAAAATGAAATGGGCAAAATTTGATGTACTTGCATATTAAAATAAAACTTAGATTCATGTTTATACCAAGTGTAATTTTGGGACAAATGGGATTTGGGATAACTATTTTGGGACAAATGGGATTTGGGATAACTATTTTGGGACAAATGGGATTGGGACAAATAGGATTGGGAGAAATGGAATTGGGATAAATGGGAATTGGGAGAAATGGGATTGGGAGAAATTGGAATTGGGAGAACTATTTTGGGCGAAATGGGGGTAAACTGTTTTATGGAGCTTTAGAATGGGGGCTGACAAAAAGGGGGTAGACACCATGCACGAAGCGGCGTGAGTCGCGTGATGACGCAAAAAGCTAGAGATTGACTGCTGGCACTCTTAAGCCCCATTTTCATGCTCGCTGGTAGCAGGTAAAAATCGTCAAAATCCGCTTCAGCTATACACTTTTTCACTTTCTGCGTCGATCTGTTTCAAACAGATATTTTAGCTTTATTTTCACGCTTGCGAGTGGCGGAAGCGAATTTTGACGATTTTTACCCGCTACCAGCGAGCATGAAAATGGGGCTTTAAGCTTGTTTTCCACTAGCGCGCGTCATAATGTTATTTTTAGGGATGTGCGAGTAGTGGTTTTTGGTGATCGAGTCGGGTATCGAGTACTCGACAAGCTTTCGTCGAGTAGTCGAGTCGGGTAATATTTTGGTCGAGTCGGGTAATATTTTGGTCGAGTCGGGTACTCGAGTAGTCGAGTCGGGTAATATTTTGGTCGAGTCGGGTACTCGAGTACTCGATTAAGCTAAAATTTTTCCTTATTCGAGTATCGAGTATTTAAGAAAAATCGTTCGGGTACTCGAGTAGTTTGAAAAATCGCCCGGGGTTGTCGATTAAAGAAAAACCAGTAGCTAATTAAAAATTTTAATTAATTTTAATAACTTTAAAATCTGAAGTTACAATAAAATGACCTAGTTTATTTATCACAGGTATTTATAATTCTAGTCTTGTGAAAAATTATCACAGTGGTAGTTCATGTTAAATTTAAAACTATAACAATTAAGTTAAAAATCCAAAAAACAGGAAAAGCAAACCAAACAACTGGTAATTTTGCCTAAGTTACCTGACAAGTTATCACATTTGATTTTGAAAAGTGAAGTTTTAAAAACTTTACATTGCAATATTAAGTAGTAATATAATATACGGTTTTTAATTGTTAAAAGAATACGTTAAGCCTAACACCCGAAAAACGCCACCGTCAGAGTCGTGAAAAACCGCCTAAGTGAAGCTCGATTCGAAACCGAAACTTTAGAGAAAGTTCTAGAAGTACAGGAAGTCCGCCTTACTTGTTACTACTACCAATTCAAAGCTAGCCGTCGTACCGTATGCCTAAGAGTACCAGGTAACGGTGGCATTTATTTATATTATAGCTGTGTACTGCGCAGCCGCGCGTTGAAGATAAAATAAAACGCTTCATCGGTGGAGAAAAGGGCTAGACGAAGAGAAAGAGACTCTTTTAGAGGGGGAGCGTGGCGTTTTTTAGACGATTACACGACGGGCTGAATATTATCGACTGGGAAATAACTCGACGAGTTTAGCAGGCGGCTTATTCGAGTAGTCGAGTACTCGAATAAGGCAAATTTTTACTACTCGATAATCGACGAGTATTTAAATTTTCTTATTCGAGTTCGAGTTTCGAGTACTCGACCTCAAAAAACGTCGGGTACTCGATGATGATCGAGTACTCACACACCCCTAGTTATTTTCTTTACGCGCGTAAAAACGTTTGAACGTTTCAAAACTGAGAAACGCGTCGTTGCGCGCGCCAGTGGAAAACAAGCTTTAGAAGTCATCACTCGGTGTCGATCCCTTTTAATTGTCAGCCCTCATTCTCCCGATACCAATACAGTGGTCCGTTAAAATAGTCTTACAATACTACTCCTTACCTTTTCTCCATGGAATTAACACCTTCGCAAATTCGAGCAGAAATCAGCGCGAGGAAGATCTGCGAGAAAACCACCCATACTTCGATACTCCTTTGTTTGTGGTGGGACGGGAAAGCAAGTTTCGCAAGTTCTGCCAAATGATTGTCTACGCCAGGTACGATCCCAAACTGAGAGATCCCATCACTGGACAGGAGAGGAAGATCGCCCACAAGAGCTTGCAGTAAGTAGATAGCCCACGTTCGCTTTTCATTGCTCAGAGGTTATTACTAGAGATGAGTATTGGGTCCGCTAAAGGCGAGCTAAAAGTTTTTGGCTGGTCGGGTCGGGTTTAATTTTATAATTTTTTTTCGCGCCGGGTCCGGCTTTTCACATAAAACTGACCAGGTCGGGTCGGGCGTTTTATATAGGGTGTTTCAAACCCTTATGCTCATGTGGTCGAAGGTGGTGCCTTAGGTATTAGCCCTATTTAAAAAAAAAGTTATACAAAAATTTGAAGGAGTTGTAGGGGGTGAGTTGAGAAGTGTTGTATATGGAGCCACCAGGTGGGGCTAAATGATGTAAAAACAATATACATATAGATCTGGCAGACAGACCAAAAAGAATTGTAAGAATACCAAGTATTAAAAATATTCATGTGATACTATCAAAGTAACAGTATTAAATATAATCTTGTATATTTAATTAAGACAAGTATAATTTAAGAATATAACATTATAAACTATTATAACATATTTAGCCCCACCAAGCAGCAGGGATTTTAAATACTGTTTAAGTTTACTTTTTTTACGCTGGTTACCTCGATTTGTTTACAAAGTCCTTTTTTACCTATCACACGAACCTTAATGTTCGCGTTTCCCTACTGCTCCCCCCCCTTGCTTGCTGCAGCCTACTTCCAGGGGCTAGTAGGCCACACTTTGAAGCTCTCTGCACTCCTTTCACTCATCGTAGGAAAAAGGAAAAAAAAACAGGCATACTTCTAAACTCACCCCCTACAACCCCATCATATTTTTGCATTACCTTTTGAAACTCACTGTATATTAGTGATCGGGCCTTCAAGTTTCTATTTTATTCGCAACAGCAAATCTCTACATACAGAAATCGAATCATTATCACGAGTTAATCATACTCTGTGCACGTTCACTAATTTTTAACCGTTTCTCAAAGAGCTCCAAGCGCCATCTACTGACAAAATTTGAATCTGGGAGGCCACTCTAGCATTTAGTACAAGTGAATACTATAAACATTAAAAGTGCAAGTTTTTCGGGTCGGGTCGGACGCGTTTCAATTTTATCGAGCTTGTTCGGGTCGGGCTTAAAATTTTAAAAAATTTCTCGGGCCGGGCGGGGTCGGGTTTCAACTTTGGCGGGCCTGGTCAGGTCGGTTTTTCGAAATGAATAATTTTGGCGGGCCGGGTCGGGTTTTCAAAATGAATAATTTTGGCGGGCCGGATCGGTCGAGTTTTCAAAATGAATAATTTTGGCGGGCCGGGTCGGTCGAGTTTTCAAAATGAATAATTTTGGCGGGCCGGGTCGGTCGAGTTTTCAAAATAAATAATTTTGGCGGGCCGGGTCGGTTGAGTTTTCAAAATGAATAATTTTGGCGGGCCGGGTCGGTCGAGTTTTCAAAATGAATAATTTTGGCGGGCCGGGTCGGTCGAGTTTTCAAAATGAATAATTTTGGCGGGCCGGGTCGGTCGAGTTTTCAAAATAAATAATTTTGGCGGGCCGGGTCGGTCGAGTTTTCAAAATAAATAATTTTGGCGGGCCGGGTCGGTCGAGTTTTCAAAATAAATAATTTTGGCGGGCCGGGTCGGTCGAGTTTTCAAAATAAATAATTTTGGCGGGCCGGGTCGGTCGAGTTTTCAAAATAAATAATTTTGGCGGGCCGGGTCGGGTCGGGTTTTCAAAATAAATAATTTTGGCGGGCCGGGTCGGTCGAGTTTTCGAAATAAATAATTTTGGCGGGCCGGGTCGGTCGAGTTTTCAAAATAAATAATTTTGGCGGGCCGGGTCGGTCGAGTTTTCGAAATAAATAATTTTGGCGGGCCGGGTCGGTCGAGTTTTCAAAATAAATAATTTTGGCGGGCCGGGTCGGGTCGGGTTTTCAAAATAAATATTTTTTCGGGCCGGGTCGGGTCGGGTTTTCAAAATAAATATTTTTTTCGGGCCGGGTCGGGTCGGGTTTCAATTTTGTATTTTTTAATCGGGTCGGGTTGGGCTTTAAAACTAGCCGACCCGACTCATCTCTTGTTAATACTGATACGTCACTACTTCGATAGCAATTTACTCGGCCTCGTGACGTATTTGGATTGGGTTATGATTTGGATTACCACCTTATCGTGCATTTCAATGATGTTCGAAACTCCCAAACAAAGAATTATGAATACACCTTTTTTGAAAGTATTTCTCAACGAATACCACTTTAATATTGAACGCACTAAGAAGTTTTATCTTTTGCCAGATTGCTGAGTATGTTTTTGTAGTTAGTATGAGCATTGAATTAACCTTGAAAACGTTGGCGGATGGCCTTCTCTTCACTCCAAAAGCTCTTATTAGAGACGTTGCAGGAATCATGGATTTCTTCCTCTACATCGTAAGTCACTGTCTACCGAACAACCAGCATTTTTTCCTAGAGAGGTCAGCGCACAGGCTATAAGGAATTGCAACCAGTTTGTCACAAGCGTAGTCTGCTACTGTTACGTTAGAAAATATCCATGTATCTCGTATCTCCGTAGTGAAACTAGTATGATTTTTAGTGCGTGATTTAAGATGGATTGACAAAAAGCTGTACACTACGATGCGCCATCTATTGAATCTTAAAGGGAGTATGAACTTCCATATTTATGTAGGATCAACGAATTTCACATTTCTGCCACCAGGTTTAACAGAAGCTAGGGATGATTGGCGCTATTTACGTTGACAAACAAGTCGTAGCGAGTGTTAGCAGACGATTTTTCATTTTGGTTTATACTCCCTTTAACATTTTAATATATTATATAATTTATTAGGATAATTTTTAGTAATAATTAAAAAGACAAAATGAATAATTTTGTATATAATTTCTTATATTTAGTTTAGGTACCAGTATAGATGGCGCAAACCAGCGTAGTTAGATTTTATAACGAACGAATTTCCCAAAAAACACAGAGTGCGCTGACCTTTTAGTAAAAAATCGCGGTACAGGGCAGGTCTTGGCTTGGCTTTAAAATGACAGTTTTCGTCGCAGGTAAGTTTGGTGTTTCTATGCTGGATGCCTCAAGAGGTGCCTCCTCACTCCGGGGCCCAAATATTGATGCTTCTACGATGCGTCCGGCCCCTGAGGATATTTATTTTGGTACCTCACATGAGGAAAGTGGTCTACGAACTGTGTAGAGGTTTCAAAGAAATCTTATTGGTAAGAAAATAAATCAGTTTTTTCTTGCCGATGACTGACAATCGATACTACGTTTATACTTGATAGGTTTCAGTTTTGTTGATAGTACTCATGTTCATCTTCGCTTGCTACGGCGTACACCTTTTCGGTGGCAGGTTAGCCCGATGTAATGACCCAGAAATAAAAACGAGGGTTAGTTCCTTGCTTTTATTCAAAACGCGATGATCACCTTAATTACGCGTTTTACGTCTCTCGAAACAGGATAAATGTGTGGGTGTGTTTATGCGCAGAATTCAAGTGACCAAAATGAAGTTAGATCCTTTGGAGAACGAATCCTATCCGGCTTTTCTGGTTCCACGAGTATGGTCAGTACTTTTCAGTTCTCTTTTTAGGCTTACTCTCAAACCCGAAGATATATCCGTCATTTTAGGAAGAACCGAAAATTAAAGCAAATTTTAGGTACGTGTATACTTTTCGTCAGTTTTAAGCCGATCATTAAAGGGAATATAACCTCTGGTATTTCTGTCGCCCTCCGAGGGTTCCAATAATGTCCGCTGCCTGCCAGGGCTTTTCACACCTGCGGCGCTGATAATCGCTGATTGTGAAGGGAATAAAGGAAATTGATGGGGTCTTCCATAAAGAACGCGTTGGAGGTTCTATTCCCTTTAATCTATTTAACCCATGAATATTCAACTGGAATACCATAGGTCACCTATGGCGACGCGTGGGGCGGAGTCAATTTATAGTGACGTGGTCAGAACTCAGCTGAGTCCATAGAGATAGAAAAGAAATAGAGGCACTATTGTATCTGGCGAAGTTGACCGCGAGTGCCGACCCCCTTTTCACCAATGTAGGAAGCCATGAGATCGGCAGATTATGTGGTGCCATCGTCGTGCGGTGAAATGAAATACATTATGCCTTTTTGAAAATCAACTGTCATTTGCCTATTGCTAGTTACTCTGCTAATCGATAGATGGCGTTGCAAATTCTGCCCATCTCCACTTTCATACATGCGCGCGGGGGGATGAATTTTCCCGGTCAAAAACCGGGGTGCCTTAACGCGGTAATCTTCCCTCTATTTCTTTTCTATCTCTATGGCTGAGTCAGCTGTTATTTATTATTTACAAGCAGTCGAAGCGTTAGTTCCTAAAATGACGCGTTATGGTTGTTTCCTTTTTGCAGTATTTATCATTAATCTATTTAAATAAATAGATCTATCTATTTAATATTATTATTAGAATAGTTTTTATTAGAATAAAATTATAACAGAGCATTTATTATTTAATAATAATATGGCAAACATTGACTCAAGTTTTCTTCCAGAGTTTCACCGAGCTTTACAGAGATTGTTTGTATGTTTAAATTGTTAAAAATCTCACAGGCACTCGATAGCATCGCTTTAAAAATATCGGAGTTACATTCCTTTTCATTTTATATTTTTATTCTAGAAAGATTTATAACTGTAAAGCTTATTTTCAACAAAATAACGTGAACCGTCTGTGAGAAGTCATTTTGCGGCTATTCTGCTCTCGTAAACTATCTTGCGCTGAAATGACATCATTTCCGAATTCGTTCTTATTGACTTAAAAAAGTAAATAACTCGTATGGCGCGAAAATAGGCTCCGCCCCACGTTATCTCAGAGTATACCGTGGCTAATGATAGAGTTGGATATTCATGGGTTAAATAGATTCATGGCCGATCCCACCCTGAAGCGACTAAACGTGGGATCGGCTTCCATATTTATTAAAACAGCTAGAGCAAAAACAGGAGAACCACCAATGGTCTAGAGAGTGAGGAGTAAAAACGCGAACAAGTAAAGAGACCAAGAAGTGGGGGAGAAAACTAAGCTTTATTGGGAAAAAATATGCGGTACTTTGGCCGATAGACCTTCAAGGCGAAAAACTTAATTAAGACTTATTGGCTGCTGGTCACATCATCTTGTTTCTATTCCAGTGTCGATTAAATTCTATTATTTAGTTTTCGTAGTGTTTTGGTTAATTTAGGTTAGGTTCAGGGTAGGTTATACTACTAAGGTATTTTGCTTAAAGCAAGTGGCGGCTTTATAAAAAAAAAGTAATAAAAGTTTACAAAAATGTATCCTAAAGCGCTTTTAAGTGGCAGCACCTTCCGGGGACTCAAAGCGAAAGGCGACTTGTCTGCCGTCTATGGGCTTCCCGCAACTACTTATATAATAATTTAATAATCACGTGATTCTGAAATTAACGCGAGAAGCTCCCAATTTGCCTCACCTTATAGGCTAGATTTTGATGCTCATTCAACTTGTTTTGATTAATATGCTCACAACATCTAGTGCGAGCAAATGCAACTAGACAGGGTCCGCCACTTGCTTTAAATTTTTTTTACAGTGTTTATTTAATTTATGTTAGGTTTAGTTTAACTTAAGGTTAGGTTAGATTAAGATTAGGCCATTATGTGAATACTAAGTTATTTTACTTTCGGTAGCAAGAGGATTGTTAGTCATAGAAAATTTGGGAACGTTTGAAACTATTAGCAAAAGTCTATAATATTGTTCCATAAGTTTGCCACTTTGGGGAATAATTTACTGGGAGCTAGTAAGGGAGTGACGTCATCACAAGAAGAAAATCTCCCCCCTAGCTAGTCGTTGTCAAAGGCTGAATGTGACACGTTTACAAGCGGACGCAAAAGGGCGACGAAGCCCGTAATGCAATCTGTCTTGTGAATAGCTCTCACAAGTCAGTAAATCTTTTGCATGTGAAGAATAGGAAGTGTCACACTTATGTAACAATATTATACACTTATGCTTTTAGCCATACGTTCCAGCCCTTTGTTAATAAAAATATACAAGAAATTCAACCTACTGCAAATTCCCGTCGTAGTAAACGAAATTTTGTAATTACACTACCGACATCTCTGGATTAATCGCTGAACCTCTGTTGAGCAAACCACGATTATTAAAGTCCTGATAGTTTGCTAATTAAGCGAGTTACAATAATATCTGACACACGCGCCGTTAGAGGAAAAAGCGGACGAGAGTGGTACGTTGACGTCATACCTCAGCGTGACCTCGGTGACCTAGGACGTCAGCTTAATTTTCGCTTTGTTGTGAAAAGTACCACCCTAATAGTTATTTTTAAAGCCGATAGATGGCGGAGTGGTTATTGAAACTCGCTTTTTAAAGGGGCTCCAAAGTTCGGTGGCAAAAAAAAAAAGAAAATTGAGCATGCTTTTCATTCCCCCCAACTCATCACTCGGCCTTGGCAGAGGCGGGCAGAGTCAACTGTAAATTTCGCAATTTACTGACTTTACACACATTTTGCCACCGAACTTTGGAGCCCCTTTAATAGTTCAGCAATAAATCTAGGGGTGGTGCCATATTTGCGAATGCCATGCTATGGTGGGATCCACTTATAGCTGATGGAAATTAAACTGGTAGCTATCCACGATATTCTTCCTAAAATGAATGGATAAAGCCTATTGGTTTCAAGGGTTATTTTCATTTATCATCTATAAAAGTTTAAAATAAATGAGATTGTGAGTGGGTACGGTAAGGTATATGGAGCTTCTTTAAGCTGTAACGTTGGTTTTCGTAATACATGTAAAACAGGGCTAACCCTCGTGATTTCCATTTTGATAACCTTGGTTGGGCCATGTTGGCGCTATTCGAAATTCTCTCACTTGAGGGTTACGCGGAAAAGAGAGACATCTTGATTGACCAAGTTGGAAATGTGAGACTTGTTTAAATATTCTGTTTATATTTACTAAACCAAATAATGCTTTATTGGGGTCGTGATTGGCATCGTTATAATCCTTGTGTCGATAATCAAATTTCGTCTAACGCATATTTCAGTAAAATTTTATTATTACACTTTTTATTCTTACAAAAACTATCAAGTCAACTAACCGTAAGCGATTTATAAAAATTAAAGGTCTATTCACGCCAGCCAAGATTTTTGATCAACATTTGTGACCAAAACGCGTCTCAACCCGTTTTGCTCCGTGTGAATGGAGACAAAATTTCCCCAACGTATTGCCAAAAAAACGCTTTTTTGGACTGAATTTAAAGACTGGCTAGTTTTCTAGACCGAGGCTTAGCTAATAATATAATATATATTAATTTTCATACACATCCTTTTGATAACACAAAAAAAAATTAAAGTATTATTATTATATGCCTTTATTATTTTAATTTGACATATTTTGTAGTAGTAGAGGTATTATTTCAAGAATAACGAGTAATTTTCTTCTCCAGTTAAAGGGACTCCAAAGTTCGGTGGCAAAAAAAAAGAAAATTGAGCATGCTTTTCATTCCCCCAACCCCTCACTCGGCCTTGGCCGAGGCGGGCTGAGTCAACCGTAAATTTCGCACTTTACTGGCTTTACACACATTTTGCCACCGAACTTTGGAGCCCCTTTAAAAGGCCATCCAAAGTGTGGTGGATAGCTACGTGGCAGAATCTGCTCCAACTACACCGGAACAATGAAGCTAATTATACTTTGGCGTTTGTACGCCAGCGCCATGGGCTGACTTTCTTTGAACAAGATCACGTTACTTTTCCTCCATTTCGCCAGCGTCGCGTTGCCGTTTGAGCAGATTCTGCCACTTAGTTTTCCCCACATCACTTTTACGCGCGAAATCTCAGTAACTTTCCGTGGGACCGTGGCACGTGTTAATGAAAACGCAACTTGTTTTACGAAGTCAAGTTCACCAACAAATTTTGTTGAAAAATGAAGGCTCGCGTGAATAGGCATTCGTCTCTGAAGCCTTTTGTGACTGCGTTATAACTATATTGATGTCGCTTAATTATTTTCTGAGTCACTGACGTTTGCTTTTTTTAACCCGCACCCCGACCCGGCTACCTCAAATGGGCTCACCTTTTTCTATGTGGAAACAGGGCTAATCCCAGAAGGTTTAATTTCGACAGTATTGGCAGCGCTATGTTGGCTCTGTTCGAAGTTCTCTCCTTCAAAGGTTGGCTTGATATCAGAGACGTTCTACTCCTAAGGCTTGGGGCAGTAAGTTCAATCTAGCCAGCCACGACATTCAGATCACCTCTCCTCATTCATACATATATGTTGATAATCCCACGTACTAATTTGACGTATTGTGCCGTGCATTTTACGTTGTAGATCGTAGCTATTACTTCTCACCTATTTCTGCTCTTCCGTTTTTCTCATTTAATCAGGTTATCGATCAAAATGTCTAATTTTGTTATGTAAATTTCGATAGGTCCACGCAGTTTACATCCATATTTTTGTTTTCCTGGGCTGTATGATTGGGTTAACACTGTTTGTAGGCGTTGTCATTGCAAATTATAGCGAGAATAAGGTTAGTTACAACCCAAATTTCATAGTTTTATTAGTGTATAAGCCTAAGTATGACACTAAACGACAATGAAGGTTAATGATGGTCTGTAGTGGAGTGATTGCGTGTTCGGAACGCGAAATTCGTCAAACGCAACCCTGTTTGACGTGTGACTAACCCTAGTAACGGTTCCCTATTTCCATTGGTCAAAAATCCTCTCACAACGCCAAAGAATTTTTTTAATCAAAAGAAAAACCTTAGTATTACTGTACCCTAATTTAACATAACCTAACGTAACCTAACCCTAATGAACCAAAACATTACTAAAACGTTGGCCTAGTAAAATAGTTTCACGAATTTCAAAGACCCAGGGTAGGAAAACCGATGAAGTAATCAACCGATAACGTAAACATAATTTATGTTGTTATTGGAGAAACTCAACTATCATTAAAAAATTACGTTTGAAGAACAGAACGTGTCATACTTATCGCTTTCATGTTACTTAAAGGGACTCCAAAGTTCGGTGGCGGGCAGAGTCAACTGTAAATTTCGCACTTTACTGACTTTACACACATTTTGCCACCGAACTTTGGAGCCCCTTTAAGTATAAGTAACTAATAGTATGTTAATCAACCTTAGGGTACAGCTTTATTAACTGTTGACCAAAGACGATGGTGTGACCTCAAGAAGAGGTTGAAAATCGCCCAACCTTTACATTTACCACCTCGACCGGATAACCATCGAATTCGAGCCATTATTTACGACATAACTCAGAATTTATCCTTCAAGAGATTTATTGCCAGTCTCGTCTTGGCAAATAGCAGTTTGTTGTGTGTTAGCGTAAGTAATGAGCTTTTGATTTAAATAAATTTGCCGATAATTAACCGATAATCTACCGATAATTAACCGATAATCTACCGATAAGTAACCAATGATTTACCGATAAGTAACCAATAATTAACCGATAATTTACTGATAGTTTACTGATAGTTTAGCGATAATTAACCGATAATATACTGATAGTTTACCGATAGTTAACCGATAATGTACTGATAGTTTAGCGATAATTAACCGATAATTTACTGATAGTTTAGCGATAATTGACCGATAATTTACTGATAGTTTAGCGATAATTAACCGATAATTTACTGATAGTTTTCCGATAATTGACCGATAATTTACTGATAGTTTAGCTATAATTTTTAATTAACCGTTAGTTTATTGATATTTTGTCATTAACGTACTGATAACTAACCAATAATTAACCGATAATTTATATATTACACAGTGGAACTCTGACCAGAAACATACAATACCATTGGCTACAGTTTCAGCAGTTTTCACTATGTTATTTACAATCGAAGTCGTTATGAAAGCCATTGCGTTTACCCCGAGAGGTTACTGGCAAAGTCGACGAAACCGATACGATCTATTCGTTACTGTCATTGGTGTTATTTGGGTTGGGACTCACTTTTTGTTTATGGTAGGTCTCTGAATACGGTTCCATTATTTTCTATGGTATTATTCTTACTAAATTGTCATCATCGTTTAGAATGATTTCAGCAACTCATTTGGCTTCGTGGTTGTGATATTAAGATTTTTCACTATCACTGGAAAACACGTACGTATCAGGTCCGTAAAGGGAATATAACCTCATTACGGAAGCGTACAAACATTTTGGGCATTACCTCAACAACGAACCACTAAGCAACATAAATATGCCAGTTAGACGTAATTATATTATATTCCCTTGAATAAGCCGATCCTACTGACTACGTTGGTAAAAATATAATACATGCTCAACCGACTATAAGTCCTGTTGTAGCAGACGAAATATTTCAATTACAACTATCGCCATCTCTAAATTTGTTGCTGAACCACCATTTAGCACACAACGGTTTCCCCCTTTCCATAAAAACTTGTTTCTTTTTTTTTGGCCACCGAACTTTGGAGCCCCTTTAATGCCATGGCCGACCTATACGCGTAACTATGGCAAAGAACACAAGCCACACCCAATAAAGATGACGCCACATTACTCGCTCGCTGGTTGTTACGACAGGGTGGGATCCGGCTGATTCACTTTGTAACACGGCAATTAACGAGTTGTTATTTCAGGCCACTTTGAAAATGTTGATGCTAACTGTCGTAGTTTCGGTGTATAAAAGTTTCTTTATTATCATGGGCATGTTCCTGCTCATTCTTTACTATGCCTTAAATGGCGTCATTCTCTTTGGGACCGTCAAATACGGAGAGAACATTGGCCGGCAAGCCAATTTCGACAACGCCCTCAGTGGAATCGCCATGTTGTTTCGTATCGTCACTGGAGAAGATTGGAACAAAATTATGCACGACTGCATGGTTCATATACATTTCACACTCTATAACACCAGAAGTTTATTATAAACCCCTTTCGAATGGAAGTATCCATGGGCCAATAAAAGATTTCATCCGCGTGAAACAAGGTCTCATTGAATTTTGTTCAATGGAAATATTAAACAGATGCATACTTATGAGTAATTATGTTACATATGATAATTGTTATAAGAATGTAATGAAGTCATTAGGTTGATACTTTCCGTTCTGGAACAGAAAAGGTACACTTTTTATCCCAAATAAAATTACTGGTCTGTTCCGGTATAAAATATTGTCCAATAATCGCTTCAATAAAATGTTGAAATAATGGAAACTTTTAACCAGGGACCTTTTTTGACATATTAAGGCTTAGCAACAAGCACTATATAAACTGTAACTTGCAGGTCCTGACTCCCAGAAATATTACTTCTTGGCGATTTACTTGAAGCTGTTTTATTTAAGCGCCAATTGCAGCAAGGATTAGGGCTACAGTTGTACAAAGAAGTAATTGGATTGGGTCGTTTGTAAAGTCATAGTCGTATGCATAAAAAACGAGCTGTTCTATTGTTGTGCCAAAAGAATAGCTTAATTTAGACTAAAAAATATATATATTTAGTCTCAGAACAGGTGAAAAGTATTTAGTATCCACAAATCCACTTACACTGTTTGTAAATAATTTTACCCCGGATATGTTACTCCAACCCCAACTTTTCGCGAGGACAGAATTGGAGTAAATATGACACTACTTACTCCACCTCGAAATCTCAGATCACGCTCAAAAGTATTCGCCTACTTCATCAACAATTGATTAGACCAAAGCACGGCCCTGCATTATCGTGAAGTGATTTCGTTAGTCATTACGCGTTTTTAACTTATGCTTAATAAGGAATTAGATACTTCTATTTGAAGGGGATTTGTGATAAACTTCTGCTTTGATGCGTTAAGAGTTGTAATTTCATCTTATATACTCGTAGATAAGTCCGCCTTATTGTACCGAAGGCGGGAACTACTGGGAAACCGACTGTGGCAATTTCACTGGTAGCTTGATATTCTTCTGTTCGTTTTACGTTATCATTACTTATATTGTGCTAAATCTTTTAGTGGGTAAGAATAACTTTAAAAATGTCAGCAGAATCGTTGTATGGAGAGGTCAGAGCACGAGCGTACGGCAAATTGAACCCCATTCGCTACGAGTACAGTAGTCACTGACTAGTGGGGGTAAAAATGGGGGTATAAAAACAAGAAAGACAGCCAACAGTTTGCTTTACCAGTCAGAAATTAAATAGGAATTTATTATCACTTGAGTTACGTGACTTTGGTCGATCACAATTTTTTTTTAAATAAAATGGGATTGATGAATGATAAATTTATGATACGCCAAATTCGCTATTATTTATGAATATTTAGGTACATTTTCCACTAGTCAAATTGACTAGTGAGCCCCCAGATTTCGATTAATTTTAGTAGTCAGAGCATTTATTTTAGTAGTCAAATGCAATGACTAGTGTATTATATCAAGCCCTGGCTCCTGGTAGGGAAAACATTACAGTTGCGTGTTACCATCTAACGACCGCCAATGGAACTCATATGGTTTTCACCGCGAAAATTATAATATACTGAATAAAGACTGTACACTACGACGCGCCATCTATTGAATATTAACATTTAATTATATTATAAAATCATTGTTTCAATATTAGGATATTATAACAAATAATTAAGGAGATAAAATAATTACATTTTTACCATAAACTAATTTGTTTTCTATAATTTCTTATATTTAGTATAGATGGCGCGAGACAGCAAAGATATTTACCGTACCTGAAACTGACGAACGAGTTACACAAAAAAACCGAGAATACGCTGACCTCTCCTCAAACAGATCCTGAAGTCCGAGGGGTCGGATACTTGCAATTATTTTGTACGGGATTTCGGGATTTCGTAGAGATTTTGGCGATTTTATCATTACTTTTTGAAGTGATTTTGGGATTTCAATGTTAATTAACCATAGAGAGAGTTAAAAGATTTTGGTAAATGTCCGACCCCTCGCTGAAGTCACTAGCTATTCATTGTTTAACAAATCGTTTCTGTTCCGTAGCTATTATTATGGAGAACTTTTCTTTATTTTACTCGAACGAAGAGGACGCTCTTTTGAGCTACGCCGACATTCGTAATTTCCAAAATACTTGGAATATGGTTGATATGCAGCAAAGGGTTTGTGTAATAATCGAATCTTCTAACTTTAACTGTGGTTTTAGTGCACTAACAAATATCCCGTAGCAATCACTACTTTAAATTAATACTAACATCTATGACAAACTGGCCCGGATTTTTTTCGTTTTTCTTCCAATTTAGGGCTTAATTCCGGTGCGAAGGGTCAAGTTCCTGCTTAGATTATTAAAAGTATGTCTCTGCCTTAAAGGGCCACACAATCGTTTGAACTCCAAGAGGGTTGGAGAAATCTCAGAATTTAATTGGTATCATTTTCTACCACGAGATACGAAAGGGGAGGAGCTACTTGTAATTCGGGACGAATTTTTCAAATGGTTCTGTGGCCCTTCAATCGAAACAGGATTTAAATCGATAAAAAAGTAATCGAATATGTTTAAATAACAGGGTCGTTTAGAAGTAGATCCCGAAAAAGATCGGTTACTTTTCAAACACATGTGTTACGAGATGGAAAGGCTACACAACGGGGAGGATGTGACGTTCCACGACGTTTTAAAGTACATATTTACTCGTTAAACCCTTCTAGATTTAAAGATTAAAACTTTTATTTACTTCTGGTAACGCGTTTGTTTTGTTACAGTATGCTGTCCTATCGCTCCGTGGACATTAGGAAAGCGCTACAATTGGAAGAACTTCTGGCCAGAGAAGAACTCGAATATATCATCGAAGAAGAGGTGGCCAAGCAAACTATACGTCAATGGCTGGATAAATGTCTTCGGAGAATTAAGGCCGCTAATCGGGTAAGCGGCGTCGTCAGGGTTTTTATATGGAGAGGTCAGCGCAAACGCGTATCTCTGTCTGTGTGTCACAAGCGTAGCCTACTCCTTCGGCGGGTACAAAGATGGCAAAATATCATTGTCTCGACACGCCATATAACGACCGCGATTGGTACTAGTATGCGGCTGAGCACCTTTAAATATGGTAGATTACATAAAAGCTGTACCCTGCGTTGCGCCATCTATTGAATTTTAACATTTTAATATATTATACAACGAAAACATTATAATACTAAAAGTCATTAAAGGGAGTATGAACTAATTCGATAAATCACTACGACTCTAAAAGTAACTATAGAGCCAATCATCCCTGGTGACAGAATTATTAAATTAATTAATATTAGCTTCATCCCCATCCCATTTATGTATTTGTCATATCTCAAAGGGAAACCTAGTACCGCGAAAAAAACCCGCTAAGTCTCGGTTGTAGTGTAAATTGCCGGGTTTATCCCCAGACACTTATTTTTCTACGAGTATATCAATTTACAAAGCCATATCTCAAAGGGTACTGCGTAAAACGTTTCGGAGCCTAATACGTCGCATTTTCATTTGACGGATAAAAACCCACCTTTGGTTATTAAAAACGGTGCAGCACTGACGTGGTTATATAGAAGCAACTAATAACGAAACAAGGAAACCCCAATTAAATCTCTAGCAAGTACCATTAAAGATAATTTTATGTTTAGCGGGGAAACATTCGGAGCTAGTGCTGCTACTCTGTATTCACTTACACAGGGTTGCCACAAAATTTTGAGATTCAAATTCCATGACTATTCCCTGTTTTCCCTGACTTTTTAAGGCCAAATTTTTATTTTATATTTTACTTTTATCAGAAGTTAATTTTAATGAACTTATATTTCAGTAAAAAGGTTATTGCAATGTTGAAAAAATTAGCCAAACTTTTAAGGAAATAAATTATAATCATAGAATTTGTCATAGATCTGGTCTAAAAAATAACCTTAAGAAAGTGCCAAGATAAAATTGAATTCCCTGACTTTTTACAAATTCTAAAAATTCCCTGACATTTCCCTGACTTTTTAGGTCCATTCTTAAATTCCCTGACTTTTCCCTGATTTCCCTGGCGTGTGGCAACCCTGTTACATCACCACCACCACCGCCAACAACAGCATCGAAAATAACAGTCTCTTTCCCTTTATAACTAATGGTATTAAGTAAAAAATTCGTTGATCCATTATGAATATGGAAGTTCGTACTCCCTTTAAGAAGTCATAATAATATCAGTACCATAAAATAATAATTTTTATGTTTGGGTACCAGTGTAGACGGTGCTAAACAACACAATTATATTTTTACCCGGCTTTTAACTGACGAACGAGTTGCACGAAAAAAAGTGCGCGCGAACCTCTCCACAAAAGATCTTGTCGTCATTTATATTAATTAAAACCACGAATGTTGCGATAAATTAAATACCATTTTATTTATCAGCAAAAGGAACAGAACAGTTTAATTAACAGTTTAAGGGCCACGACAGAGGCCCTGTTGGCGGGCACCGACTTAATTATGGTCAAACAACCCGCGCAAATCGACACCAAAGAAGACAAAGAAACGGAGGCGGCGGCCACGGCCATGAGGCTGCGTAAAAAGGCCGGTATGCCTGGAAGATCAGACTCCATATCCTCCCAAGTAAATACTTGCCACTATTAACACTTTTCCTTTATCGATCTCATTATCGATATAACTTAAAAGGGTGGAAGAAAGTTTCTGGTGCCGTCGTTATCAGACAGCGTCGCCAGAACGGACAAGGAACGATATCCTGTTAAGAAATGGAACACCAGGCAGCCTGGTACAAGTTTTGTTTGGGGTATTTTATAATAAATTCAAATTTAAACCGATCTCTTTTGGGGTGGTTTGTTAAAGGATCCAAAGGTCTTCCTGACCTTAGCGAAGGTAGCGAACTATCGTCGCCGACGTTGGAAGAGGATGACGACGAAATGACCAGGGCCATTATGCCCAAGATGGCGTCCGTCGTTGGCGACGTACACGAATGGTGGTCGAGTCAAGTCACTTGCGTCAGCGATTCCGACTCGGAAGAACTTTGAAGTTGCTTTTATACTTCCAAAAACAAAAAAAAAATTGTTCTTCTATCTTAAAAACAATATATATTATAAATGAATTGTAGTTGCTGTATCAGCACCAGATTACGTTTTTTTGTTGGGACGTTTAATGTTTAGACCAATGATATATACATATTTATCATTGAATGAAATAAATTGACTCTTTTTACAGTTAAACCGTAATTTTATCAAAGTTTATCTTCTCCGATCAGTACTTTTAATGTTCGAATTTCGTCTCTCGTTCGATCTATCGCGAAAATTT
Source organism: Leiobunum rupestre (assembly GCF_980474605.1). Taxonomy (NCBI): domain Eukaryota; kingdom Metazoa; phylum Arthropoda; class Arachnida; order Opiliones; family Sclerosomatidae; genus Leiobunum; species Leiobunum rupestre. The sequence continues at coordinate 58,388,828 of NC_143386.1, forward strand.
CTACTTCTAGCATCTGGTGATCTTCGTCTAGGATCCGGCGATCGTGCTCGAGGGTCGGGTGATCTTCGTCTAGGATCCGGCGATCGTGCTCGAGGGTCGGGTGATCTTCGTCTAGGATCCGGCGATCGTGCTCGAGGGTCGGGTGATCTTCGTTTAGGATCCGGTGACCGTGCTCGAAAGTCGGGTGATCTTCGTTTAGTATCCGGTGACCGTGCTCGAAGGTCGGGTGATCGTCGTCTAACATCCGGCGACCGTGCTCGATTATCGGGCGATCGTCGTCTAACATCCGGCGACCGTGCTCGATTGTCGGGCGATCGTCGTCTAGGATCTGGCGACCGCGCTCGATTATCGGGCGATCGTCGTCTAACATCCGGCGACCGTGCTCGATTGTCGGGCGATCGTCGTCTAGGATCTGGCGACCGCGCTCGATTATCGGGCGATCGTCGTCTAGGATCCGGCGACCGCGCTCGATTATCGGGCGATCGTCGTCTAAGATCTGGCGACCGTGCTCGAGGGTTGCGGTTTCTGTCATTGGAACGATCCCGGAATCTCCTGTCGTCCAATCTCTCCCTCGATGGCGGTCGTCGGTCATTCGAACGATCGCGGAATCTTTGGTTTCTGTCATTTGGTAAGTATCTGTCTTTGGATCGGTTTCCCCCACGATTCTGCAACTTGTCTAAGGATCTATCTGTAGGTTTCGGGTCAAAATTTCTTCTATCTCTGGAGTCTTCATTTCGCCTATCGTTCCTGTCCCTGAAGTCATCGTTTCGCCTTTCATTCCTGTCCCTGGGGTCATCGTTTCTCCAACCCGCGGTTCTTTCCTTCGAATCCCTATTATTCGACCTGTAATTGGCTCTGATATTAAAGTCCTTCTTTTCGCTACCGTGACGGAAACGCTCCACATTGTCGTCAGATCTATTTCTAGGACTGTCGCTCCTGGCTGTTCTGTTATTCGAGTCGTCATTGGATGGTCTATTTCCTTGTCTAGGAGGATTGGCCAGGTGCACTTCGTAACCTGGGTCGTACTTCTCCTCCTTGACCTCGACCACTTTCTCGTCTTCCGATGACGAAGAGGAACTGGACTCGTTCGAGCCACTACTCGATACTTTACTCTTCTTGGACTTCTTCTTCTTACGGTCTTTGGACTTTTTCTTGTTCTTCTCTTTCTTTTTCTTCTTCCGTTTCTTCTCGGAAGTGGCGGTTTCCTGCGGTGGGTTAATAATCTCTATTTCGTCGTCGTCTACCTCCTGATTTGGTATTTTGGGCGCGCAACCTTCTGTGTACAACGATTTAGTGATTTCATCATCGTCTTCTCTTTCTTTTGGAGGCTTGTAATTTTCCACGTGATCTACTCGAATCGTTCTTCCTACAATCTGAAATAAACAAGTAGGTTGAATTCTTGGTTTCAGTATACAGGTTCTACCAGAAGACCTTATGAACGTCGTTCAAAGATAGTCCTTCATAAGTAGAACCAAGAAATTATATATATCTACACTTGGAATGTATAAAATAAAGTTCCATTAACCCTGTGTTGCAGAGACTACATCAAATGTAAGACGCAACACACGTTCTCAAAATTCATTGGCTGGCCACTACGGAAAAAATGGAATACACTAATTCTGAAAACAAACCTACCAGAAAATGGATTTAAGAAACCCAGATTCGTTCTCAAACTGACATACTTGAATAATTTATAATATTCTTCACTAAACTGTCTAGTTAAGCATAAATTCACGTGTTTAAAAAAGAAAAAAGGGTAAGTGAAACAAGGCCTAATAATAAATGGATTTTATCGTACTAAGGTGCGAGCAAAGACCTCCACAGTAAACAACGCCCATTTCTATGGGAATCATAAGGATCACCACAATCTTCCTTCAACATTCCAAGTGTTTACATATATAACTTCCTAGTTCTACTAGGGAGGGACTACCTTTGAATTATGTTCTGTTCATAAAGGGTACCTTGTGGAAAAGTAAAGTTACGGATTCTATTTTAAGGCAAAAGTTCAATGTCATTAATGTTAGCTATTCAATGTGATAAAAACCATTAAAAACTCTTTAATGCGGAGGGTAAGTAATGTATTATCTTAATTTTTAGCCTATGCATAAGTGGACCAACTGCAAAATGCCCTCCCCCTATTTTCCTGCAAGAGATGCTTTCGAATCCATTTTAAAAATATAGCATCTGACTAGATCCGAGGTTTTAACAAAGCAGTAGTGTTACATCAGTATCATTAACAGTGCTTTCTCAAAAAAAGTTATCTTCAAAGAAGGAACAAGAACTAACATGGGTGATGTAGGAGGATATTGTACTGTTATGACTCTATAGATTAAATTATACATAATTTTGGACACTATCCAAATACTATGCTCCTTAGCCCTAACCCAATGGTATAATAATACCTTAATGCCATTAAAATTATCAACGGCTAGGATTGTACTCTTCTGATTTTCATAGCATAAGAAGCAAAAGCCTTTAGATTTTCCACTCTTTTTGTCACGAATCAAATTAATATTAACAATTTCTCCCCATTGAGAGAAAACGCAAATAATGTCTCCTTCTGTAAGGTCATAAGGAAGGCCTCCGACAAACACCCAAGCGCTGTTTTTATACTGGAAAAATATTAAATTTAATAAGGTGCAGCCATTTAAACAAGAATTATTTTAATTTGATAAACCTACTTGATTATGCCAAGAGACTTTAGCTCCCAGTGCAATTTCTCTCTCATTTAACTTTGTTATGTTTTTTACATTCCTGAATAACAAAAATTTTAAAACATTTGTCAGTCACAGTTAATACAGATTAATGATGAATTAAATTTCCTTTAAATTACTTACGTTAAGGGATTCATGATTGACACACGCTTCCCTAAGCCACATGAACTTTGACTTTCTTTACAATCACGAAATTTCTGAATATCTGAATTTCTTGCAAATACATATCTTTATTAAAATGCACAGTATTAGGACAACAGTTCATTACGAGAGTACGGCACTCCTTTCGCGGAAGTAGTTTGAGTATTGTGTATTTATGAAAAAAGTAAACATTGGATTGAGTAAAATAAGCTACTTAAAGCGAAATGAATGAAATGGTGGACTTCAATCCGAGACAAGCGTTGATTATTTTCTAAGATAAGCAGTGTGTCTCTGTTGTTGGAAGAATATAGTGAGAACCTTTCAATATCGTTGTTGTTGTTGTTAAGGAATTTCTTTATCTAACATACATTTAGGGGGAGTAACAAAAAAGGCCGGGTTTTTCGTTTGTGGGCCTTGGTTACTAATTTCTGCCCCCCCTTTTCTCGCATGCCTCTCAAAGCCAGCCCCTTAAAATTCCATACGTAGGCAAATTATTAACGTTAATGGCAAACATTAAATGCCATAAAGTGTTCATAAATATATATACCCCGATTATTAAATTTTCGCCGGGGTAAAAAATGTTTTTATAATGGGTGAATTCCTTACTTTTGAGTGGGTGCAATCTGTTTTTGTTAACAGTATAGGGCTTGATGGCTATCATTATCCGTTTAGGTTATCAGGTATTGTTCAAGTGTGGGTGTGAATAAAGCCAAACAAATTATAAGATTTTAGTGTTGCTATTTCCTTCCCTCCTGTTTTAGGTATTTCGGAGTACAACTTAAAAGAGGAATGTGTTGTTGAACTTCGGGATGATATTTCTAAACTTAGTAGAAAAATGCAGGAAGGAAATAATGCCAATCATTCAGACACAACTTGTCTTCATTCTACCAAAGAAACTCCCATTTCTGTCAGACGAAAAATATTAAGGAAAAGTAGTTTAAGAAAATCTCTCCGGCACAAATCTTTGGAGGAATATTCTAGCAGCTCGTCGCCCGAAGTTTTCAACGATAAAGTACCTGATCCTGTAATATGTAAAAACTTAAGTCAATACGAGATTACCAAGGAAGATTCCAAGTCTTTGTTTTTGGATAATGATTTTAGTCTAGGAAGAAATCGTCATATTCAACGTTCTTTCAGCGAACCTGCTGGTTTCTGTGATATACATGTAGAGGATGTCTCAACTTGTTCAAAGCATAATGAACAACAATCTGTTGCAAACTTAAATGAAGATAAAGAAAATTTTCACGTACAAATACCTATAAATGATGGAGAATTGCCCAAATTAGCCGAGCCTAATATGACTGAAGCCAAAAAGAAAATTATCCGTCATGTTAGATCAAGATCTGATGTTCCTATATCAATTACCCATAGAGAAGGTGGAATTACGCCAGTTATAGAACCATTTAAATCTTGCAATGATCAAACTAAAAAAGCAAACCCAAATATTGAAGATGAAGGCAACCGGCGTAAAAGCTTGCTTGAAGAAGGCTGTTGTTCCGTTGCTCCTCAAACCGAATGCTTCTTCCCTCAGCCTCACAAGGGTCAAAGTTTAACCAGTTTTCTTTCGTCCGAAGATTTCCACACCTGTGCTGAACTAGATAAAGAAAATGCCCATTTTTACATTTCCGAAGCACTCATATCAGCTGTTGAACAAATAAAGTGCAACCAATTGTTACAAAGGGCGGAGGAAGAAAATGAGGATGAAAGTGATGAAGAAATTTGTCACCTAAAACAGAGAATTAGGATCCGTAGACGAGAAAGACAGCAGGAGAAAGCTGTTAAAACTAACATTAACCTACTTAGTGACGGAAAGACTGATACAGGTAGTGAGTATAAAATAAATTTTCTTAATTAAACATTAAAAAATGTGAGTTTCTTTAAAGCCACTACTAGTCAGAGTGCTTCCTCACCTCGAAGTTCTCCGTATTCTGAGCATTCTAATTGTAATAATTGCTTTTTTAAAAATACTTTTTCAATTTCTGTGAAACTGAACATAAATAAAAATATTTTGTAGATTCAAGCTCAGGTACGGATGATATAGATGAACTAGATATATCAGATCCAAACAACTCAACACTGATTTCGATACAAGAAAAAGGGCTTTCTTTGTCTATGGCTTCTTTATATTCTGGTAGATTTTCATAATCAATTTTTTTTTTCCATTTTGAAGATTTTTTACAATTTCTTTAAGATGCTGATATTAAAAGGTTCAAATCCAACTCCGAGGAGTTGCAGAGGCCTAAATTTTCTCCAGAACCACCACAAATACCAGTTTCAGCCGAGATGGTGGCTCTGTGTTTATTGAGAAAGTTTTCAGAGAAACAGCTACCAAAAGCTTCCGATCTAGAATGGCTCGTTTCTGAGCAAGATGCCCCTCAAACACTCCTTCCATTGCCAGATTCCTGGCCCGTCTCTCCTGATGAAGTAGATGAAGAAGTAAACCCTCATAGAGTAAGTATATTTTATATAAAATCCCTTTTTTAGGGGTGTGAGTATATTATTTTTTGGTTTTTGAGTCAAGCTCCAAATGCTTGATTATTGAGCTAATTCGAGTCAAATCGTGGGAAAGACGCCCTCAAGTCGTGGAAAAATGGTTGTGTCTTATTAGAGTCCTAAATTTATCTCTAAGCCTTAATTTTTTTTAACTATTTAATGATAGTTTACCACAAAAATTTTAAACATTTAATTTCCAACATCAAAAAATAATAGTTCTTTTTATAAATTTATCTACACTTGCCGAACTTGTTTTTATGTTGCTCTTACGTCACGATTTCATAGCTTTATTAGAATAGTTTTGACATGTGTGTTTGCACGCGCCCTAAGCGTGCGCTCATAATATTACCAAAGTTAATGTTCTGACGTAGTAGCTATTTTCCAACAATAAGGCCACATTAATTTATAAAAACACCTATTGGTTGAGCTTGATCAAAAAACCTTCATCACTTAACTCAAGTGCAGATCAAGTAATATATAGGCCTTGGCAGTACTGGTTTGAGCCCTAGAAATAACAGTTTCGGAATTAGGTTTGAGTGTTATTGAACTCTGATTCGTAACTGCTATTTCTAGGACTCGAGTACTCGCACACCTCCACTTTTTTTTTAATTCGTAAGCTTTGTGTAAATACTGTCTTCTTTACAGACTAGGTTAAGAGGAACTGTCGACTGGGCGCCTCCCAGGGCGCAAATTATCTTTAATACTCATCCAGAAACTAGGTAAGAAACAACAAAAATTTGTACAATCATTGAGCTGAATAATAATTAGTGTTTATTTTCCTTTGAATAGTCGAAAAGCTGTTGTGATGAAGCAAAAATACCGATGCGCAGGGTGTGGAATGAGAATTGAAAAGGGATACATTCATAGGTTTAGATACTGTAAATATCTTGGAAAATATTTCTGCCAGTGTTGCCATAGCAATAGCATGGCCATTATACCAGGTAAAGAACTTGACCAAGCCGTTTTAAAGCAAGTGGTGGTGGCTACAAAAACAGCTTGGATGCTTTTCCCTATTACGCGAAAAACATCCCATATAGTATCACCAACTATCGTAACTGCAACATGAAATATTATTTTGTTAAATTGAGAAGATGTTTATTTTAATTTACTTTTAAAATGTTACGAATGTGTTAAATTCAACAGACTAGTCTTGACTTGAATAGCAATGCCACATGCTCCATTGCAAATATACAACCAATATTTAGTCCACCGTTCATAAAACTTCAAAAATCTCAACCAATCTAAGCTAATACACTAAATTGTAGAAGCTGCCAAAAATGGCATCTATCCTACCATCCAGGAACTGACGAGCCGCCACCTACTTTTAGACTTGGTTTTTTTGCGAAGTTTATTGTGGCGCCATTTCTTGCAATTTTCTGAAAGCAAAAATGAGAGAAAAGGCAATTATATTTTAAGCATTTGTCTTTTCTTATAATAGATGAAATGAAAACTATAGTGCTTACACCAAAATACTAAAGTGGTGTATTGACCTTTATTATTGAGTTTCTAAAATTATGAATGCTCTCGTTTAATAGGCCATGTTCTTCAAAAATGGGATTTTAGTCGTTACTACGTATCAAATTTTTCAAGAGATCTTTTAGAAAGAATGGATGGGGATCCTTTATTTAATATTATGGACATTAACGCTTCCCTCTTCAAGAAAAGTCGCCCCCTGAATTCATTCCGACAGTGCCGGCTGCAGCTTTTATCCTTAAAAGATTACATCAGAATGTGTAAAAATGCAAACGAGTAAGTTTTATTTATCATTCGTTAGCTGGTTTTTATATTTTGTATCATATCTAGTCTCCAGAAAAGTATCGAACGTCTTCCATATTATTGGGTAACAGAGCCAGAAATGTATTCCCTTCAAGATCTCTTTCAAATCCGAACTTCCAAAATATCTGATGAACTGAAACAACTAACTCTCGCCTGTGTAAAGCACGTACTGGCTTGCAAATCGTGCAATTCTCTAGGTTTTATATGCGAGAATTGCCACCAACCAAATAGCATTATCTTTCCCTTCCAACTAAATAATGTCGTCCAATGTAAAGGTAAGGTATTAATGCCTAAAATACAGCCTTAGATAGGGGTGTGCGAGCACTCACTTTAATCGAGTGAGAGTACTCGGCAGTGGCGGACTGGGTCTAATATTTTTAACTGCCAGAAGACAAAGGGCCCCAGCTTTAACCACTATAACGCTATCATGTTTGAGGGGCCCACTTCATGAACGGTCCGTGGGGCCCACCTGCCATCGGGCAGGCTCACTCTATGGCCAGTCCGCCACTGGTACTCGGCTCAAAACTTGATAAAAGCCTTGTCCAGAAACTCGCTTAACTTTAGAGTTTAAAATTTGTCCAAGGTTAAACCAGATAAAAACTTGTTAAGCAGTTTTCAAATTACCGAGTTTCAGGGCTATGCGAGCACTTTTTTAAACCAATTACTCGAATCAAATTAGAGTACTCGGATCGAAAGTGGAAAAAATCTCCAGTATTACGTCATAACACTCCACCAATTAGGGCTCACTAAAAACATTCGACGTCATACTTAATCTGCTACAGGTTTTTTCATTGCATCAGGTGACAGATTTCAAATTTTGAATTGTTATGTGATGTTTAAATCAGCTAGCATTTGCTGTGTCTGACTGTCCTTTTAAGTTTTACTTTTGGTTTCAGAAATAAAATAAAATCATTCGCGAACTCCGCTGATTGTCATTTCATGGATTAAACACTTAATCCATGGTCATTTCTGATTAATTTTGTTAGAAAATAAAAGTTAATATTTCTTTCAACCTGTCAACTTTAACTTAATAATTAGTATTACAAGTTACAAGTAATCAATTACAGATGAAAGTTAAAAGCCTAAAACTCATTAAGAATTTTAAAACTTGTTAAGGGCACGAAGCTTAGAAAACGGGTTATTTTAAAACTCTTAAACTTGCTAGGTTTTTCAAACTCGAACTCTTACTCGATAAGAAAATTTTTGAAAACTCTTAACTCGACTCGGTAGTCAAAAATTGATACTCGCACACCCCTAACAGCCTACATCATTAATTCAGCAACGTATAACTTATACATTTGTGCTTCAGATTGCGGAGCCTGCTTTCATAAAGAGTGTCATGTTCCAAATCAGTGTCCAAAATGTGCCCGAATACAATTAAGAAAATTGAAACTCAAAGAAGCAACAGTTCTTTTTAGCAGTGACGATGAATCATAGGTTAGGTTAGCTCACAAATTAAAGATCTTATGTGTACGTTTTTTATCATTGTCATTATGAGCTAGATTGATCGGATTACAATTAGTTGTCAGAGCTGGGTTAAGCCAATATAAGATATATTTTCAAAAATATTGGTTTTTATATGTTCAATATTCTTTGTATAAAAAAAGTTTAATAAAGTAAGTTACGAACGATATTCGTTCACTTCCGTAAGCAGTATCAAAGTGTATATATTAAACCAAAAGTCATTTGTAAATAATTAGTTTGAAAGTATGCAGCTTCTCAAGTTATTAGAGTATTAAAATCCGTTAACCTTATTTGCTATCAAATTAACATTTATATATTAAGTTATATTTTATTTTTATTGTTGGATTGTAAAGATAATTTTTACGTTTTAATATGTTTTGTGCCAATGTGCCTAACCTTTAAACATTTGTATTTAAAATGGTTTAAAAACTACAAGGAAAAATATGTTGTTTAAAGCTCTAAATAATTTTCCTAATAAAATAATATAAATATATTACATGGTATATCATTATCAACATTTTCAGTTTGAATAGATGTACTTCTGTAAACAGGTACCCATCAATGAAAATGCAAAACAAAGGTTTTGGTAAATTTTGTAAAATTAATAATTTTAATAAACCGTTTATAAAAATGCGTAAAATATCTCTGTATGCATAATCGTTAAACTTTAAATGGAACTACTTTTGGCTACAGCATGTCCACTAGAATATGGACCAGGGCGAATATCTTCAAAACAGTTTTGGGTAAGAATTCGAAATTTTTAGGTGATGCCAAAAATATCTCGTGAACCGTAAGTGTTAGAAAGTTCGATCCAATAGGTGCTTAAATAAAACATCTTCCCAGAAATTGCCAAGAAGTAATATTTCCGACAGCCAGGACTCATAAGTTATTATTTATATAGTGCTTGTTGAAATATTAGAAAGCTGGAAACTTTCTCGAAGGTTTTTTGCTAAGCCTTAACATGCCAAAAAAGTTCATAGAAATAGAAATTAGACTAGAAGCACGATTGGATCGGGCGGGGACGTACCAGCTAGAAGGCTGCCATCAGAGTGGAATCGCAATAGTCGCGCCATCTCATAGAAACAATTTAAACTAAATAAGTAAATATGGTCACGTGGAATAACATAAAACAGATCGTAGGCAACGTATTAAAAACTTTTTTTTATTTATCTGACATTATATTAAGTTATTTAAACAGCTTTAGGAAAATCATAAAAATCTCAAGAATCTACTATATCTACCGTGTCACCCTTAAAGTCCCACCTTAACTTTGCACAATCATTGTAAGTCTGAAATACCACAAATCATCACAGTTAATAACAAAATTTTAATTATTTTAGTGTGGTTTAAAATATGCCTACATGAGATTCCAAAATCTTGGTTTCAGTTAGGAGCAACAAACACAACACCCCACACAAGGAGAACGCAACCTGTCAAAAGTCGTGGATTTTCTTGTGTACGTTTTTCATTGGCTAGACGCATTAGCGCCTGTTGCCGTCGGAAGTGGAAAATTCGGAAATTATCTTCCCCCCGCCCGCCCGTAAAACGTTCAGAGTAAAAGCTCGTGACGCTCGTCCAATGAAATTCGTACACAACCCTTCGTTAGCGTGTTTAAAGGCTAGCGGCGTTCTCCTTGTGTTTGTTGCTCCTAGCTTTCAGTGTCTTTTAAACTATCACCAGTATTAGTCAAGTCAAATTGAGTGGTTTCACTTTTTCCGTAAGTTTTCTGAAATAACCTCGGATAAATAGGGATATGCTTTGTTCTGGAATAGATATTTTTGGGAGCTCTTTCAAATTCTTGTTTTAATAAAGAATTATTCATATTTCAGTTAGTTTTTTTATTTCAGAATGTATAGGGTAATTTTTACTTACTTGCTTTCAAATGGTGCCTTCCATTTTGAAAGTAAATTTCATCCGGCAGAAAATGTTTACTACACACAAAGTCATATGAAGTAATTGAAAATGAAGTCGAATTTTCGCGATTTAACGCTAAAACCCATTTCCTAGTAATTCAGCATTTCTCAGAGGAAATCTTAGTGTAAAAAAAATCTCTTATTCCGAGATTATTATAAAATATTTACTATAATATTACATACTTATGAAAAGATAATTTTATTTCTTTCCCAGATCTATCTTTACAATGTGAAAAAGGGCAGTTTGTAACCATTTTTGCGGATATGCTTTTAGACGCAAAAGTTTAAACACGAAGACCGCCGCTGCGCACGACGTGATGCGCAGTGGATCACCTTTTTTTTCCCTCTTCGAAATTCGCGTCGTAGACATGGCGACAATGTTTAATGCGTTTGTCAGATGGCGCGTACATCGCGATTCCACCCTAATGTCAGCCTTCTAGCTCGCCTGTTTCCCTTGGGATTGGCGGAAAGGGCAGTGCTTCTAGTCTAATTTCTATTTCTATGAAAAAGTTACCTGGTTAAAAAGGAAACACTTGTTGCATACCGTACTGCAAAAGTAATATGTTTAGTCACGGTCAACTTTGATCACGCGCTGTTCGCGCTACTACGGCCAACACATTCGTCGAAATTCCGCGAGCAAGGATTTTCCCCCTATAAACTGTACTATAATGTGTAGGAGGTCAGCGCCACGCCACGCTCGGTTGTTATATTGACTTCAATGTAAAAGCTATTCTAAAAATAATAATCCGCTAGGGGCGCTGACGTCATACACATCTTTTGCTCATAGGTTAACACAGAAACGTCAACGAATGAGATGGCCGCTGTAGCGCGAGAAATCAAAGTTGGCCGTGGTTTAGTTCTAAAGGAATGAATTTTCATCTTTTTCCAAAAGATAATTTTATACGAAATGAATTAACTCTGCCTCCATGAGAAGCTTTAAAATTGCCCGGTATTATAAAAATATTACATATAATTTTAATTATTTATACCATAAGAGCATGAGTAATTATGTTTCATATGATAAGAGGATGATAATAATAATAATATTATCTTTTTATACTTAGTTTTAGTAACATTATATATTTTACCTTAAAATATATTATCGAAAATTAACATTAGTATGTTCCTTATACACGTGAGCCGACGCGTTTCTTATCTGACCCAAAATTCTCATGAGGGCAAAAACGCGTCTCCATTGGCTTAAATATGACTTTTTTGGCTAGCCATTCTAACCGTTTAACCGACCGACCGGAAATAGCTCCTTCCCAGATGAATTTGGAGAGGGGAGTAAAAACCGAGTTACCCGAGTATCTTTTATTGAAGCGTCCATTAGAAAAGTGTTCCCCATAGACATAGGAACTATACTTATACCTAGACGGAGTATTGCAGATTCTGAAGGCACTAGCTTTTTGTGCCCGGTTTTCAGTCCCACGCGCGTCTCATGTGTGATATGGACAAAATTCCGTGGCGCCACCAAATCGTTTGGTGGAGAATGGAGAAACTATAAAAAGCGGAAAATTCTAATGCTGGACGCAAAAACGTATTTGCTTACCGAGACTTGTAAAAATTGTTTAATTTTCGAAAATAAAGTTAGTTTTTGGTAAAATACAACGCGAAATAAAATATTTTACGTAAATTTAAACTTCAAACAATTGAAAATGGTACAAACTTGTGTGGCTTCCAATCGTCAAAGTCGGTCACCAAAGGAAAAAATAACATTTCACAAGTATTTCTTGTTTTTATCATAACAATTTCAGGTCTTTGTTTAAAACCTTGTATTGTCCATTTTTCACAATAAAGATTACCTCAATCTAACTTAAACTTGTGCTCAAAATATCTTAAGGCAATAAATCGATTGAACTTAATACCCGGAAAGTATAACTTTGTTTGTGGAAAACACTTTAAAGAATCAGATTATCATATTGGCAAAAACGCGAAAGATCTCACGCGGAAAATTCTTAAGGAAGACTCAATTCCTTCGGTTTTTGCAAGGGGAAAAAGTGATCTAACATTCACCTTAAAAAGTTATCAAGGAAATTGAACAACATTTAATGTAAATATTTAGAAATTCGAATGGGCATATATTGCCATCCTTCAGAGGTATCAAGAATATGAAGGATTAACGTTGGCTAACAAATTATCAAAATTTCATATACAGTTTAAAACTCAAAAAATGAAAGTCAACTTGGCCGCACAAACAGTTAGCAGTTCTGTGGCAAAAAGGATAGAATTTTTGAAAGAGGCTGGTGATCCAGTGTTTCAAAGAAGCGGGCCAACATCTAAATTTATATCAAAAATTGATCGGTATCTACAAAAAAACAATTTTTAAGCAACTTTTCTCCACAATTTTGTCACCGTATCTTACCTCACTGTCCCTTGCAGTTTGTTTGAGGTATTGAACTCTCGAAATCCATGGGCTAAAGGTTACAAGGCACCAATTCGGCTTTCCAACCTTGAAATAACCAAATGTTACATAATGAAGACAAAAGAACTTCTATTCAATTTAACAGACCTGGAAGGCAACTTGATTTTTTAAAGCCAACAGCCATTATTGGTTTTGGTGTCACAATTCACAGTGTTTTGGACATTGGAGAGAAGTACATTGTTCCCCCTGATGGACCACTGAAGTATATTTTTTAAAATACCAGATTTTGCAAACAATTGTTTATTTTTTAAGGTACCTTTTAACTTAAAAACTTTCGCAGGACCATTTAGAGTTATAGATTCGTCAGCGAGGAGGTTGGAACAACAATCCTACTTGTAGAAACTTCACTGCTGCATACAAAAACACGTTGGCCACTTAATTGCTTTGGACAACACTCACGTTCCAAATTTGTGCATGGTGCCAGTTCCAACCAACGAACTTAGAGTTATTAAAGAAGAATCTCTAGAGGAAGAAATGGATGACTTTATTATGTTTCTTACTGATGAAACATCAACATCCAACATCTTACGAGAAAACATAATCCGTTATATGGCTGGTTTTGTTGTAAAGAAATTACAAAAAGAATTAAAATCCGAAACATGTTTACACGCTTTAGACGAAAGGCATTCCTCACTATCAAGTCATAGCTATGTAAAGGGGGATCCAACCAAACTTCTTCTCCTTTTAAAGGACAATGGTGGATTATGTCATCCGACAGCTAGTGTTCTCAAGATTTGTAGCTTGACCGAGAAGGCAGTGAGATACTTTGGATCAATTCAAACTGTGGCTAAAAACATTGACTTAAAAATAGAATGTTTGGTTCTGCGCCAGTTAGTAACGGACAATATTTTTCCAACTCTTACTGAACACATGTTTGATGACGAACTTGGATCACAACACCACGTTAATGTTTTGATGAAAAAGATTATCAAAATATACGTTAACATAAGGCTGAGGAAAATAAGCAGAGACATAAACAATCAAATGAAGAAAGAAGCTATTCGAAAAAGACTCACCAAGCTAATACTTTTTCAAGGGCAATAAGAGTTCTTTAATCCTTTATCAGTGTGTGTAGAATCCCTTCCACAATTATACCTCCCTTTTACATCCTTTGATTGCAATGTCAATAGCCAAATACTCAGACAATGTTTATTTTTATTCCTATTATCATGTATTTCTGCTATTATTTATATTAATATTGAAACTAATATATTCATAAGTATTACATTAACAGATAAATATCATTAATATTTACTCACATTTCATTATATAATTTGGAAATTTATTGGTACATTCCTCCATACTTCCTTTGTTTACATCTTACAGCTGACTTACTTTTTTTAGTATAGTCAAGGCTATAGCCTAGGTATAGTTAGCCGCGCGTAGACGCCGTAGGCGGCGCCACGTAATTTTGTCCATATCACGCATAAGAAAGCGCCATTGCTCAAAACCGGCCTCAATTTCGTAGATCCAGCAGTTTGTCTAGGTATAAGTATAGTTCCTATGTCTATGGTGTTCCCTGTCACATTTTATGCCTTCATAACGTGAACATGATCGAATTCGACCAATAGTAAGTCGAGGAAAATTTACCAAAATCACAAAGGTCTTAAAAGGGAAAATTGTAAGACAGCGCTAATAACTCCAAAACAAGTCGTGCTACATTATTGAAATTTGCTAGACCATCGCATCATGGTAGGAGATTTTAATATTCGGAAAATTGTATGACCTTGAACCATGTCTTCCGATATCTCAAAATGACAAAAATTTATATATTTCGTTTTACCTTTGTACATCCGATCACTAAGCCCTGGAGCACCGTTTGACCCTTTATATTGTTCGCCTCGTAATAGGCGCTTAAATAAAACCTCTTCAAGGAAATCACCAATAGAGTAGTATCGCTCTGTAGCTTTGGGCTATGGCCACCATTTTGAGGGCAGTTTTTTATCTATAGGAAAAAGCATGTGTGACGTCGACATACGTCACGCCGATATTACTCTATAAGTAATATTTCCAGGAACTAGGATCTGCAAATTACGGTTCATATAGTACTTGTTGAAATAATGGAAACTTTTCACCTTTAAGCATATGTAACATAATTACTCATAAGTATGCCACTGTACCTTTATTCCATTCAAAAATCTTCACTAACGGTTTGTTTCACCACGAACTAGTAAAAAGGTGGACTATGTTAGATTTTAACATTTTTATTCATCCTAGTAATTTTGGGAGTCACACTATTGGCTACTAACATATTTATTTAAGCCAATGGAAAACCTCTAAATTGAGAAGGAATTTTTTGCGTCGAAATTTTAGACAGCCCAATGTAGCTATATTGAAATTCATAAACTCGCTTGGTTTGTGCGGATGAAGTTAAATAATGAGTAGTTTAGAAAAATAAAACGTTGGGGAGAGAATGACCTATACGGTTCGGTTCAGAGATCACTTTCTGAAAATGGAACAAGTCGTCGAAGTGGGACATTCCACCAGCATTTTTGAAACCCATTCCAAGCTTAGAAGAGTTAGGCCTAGGCTCAAAAGAATCTGCAAAGACTCCAAACTTGTAGATGCACCAGAAAAGCTCAACCTGAATTTCAACTATTTTTTCAATAAACCTGCTTATTGTATTTGACAATGCAATTTTTTTTTAGAACCTGAGTCTCCGAAAACTTCATTAAAGCATGGAGGAATAGTAGAGGAGGGGAAAGGAAATAAGGCGCTAAATCCGGTAGCGTAGTGCCAGTTCGAGGTGGGGAGAAAAAAAGGGGGGAAAGTCGGGGGGGGGGGGCAGAATAACAATAGTAGCGGGGATTGGTGTATATAGCAACGAGGCCTTCACACCAGGCGCACAGGGAGAAAAGTCCACGAACAAACGTTATTTAGAAAGAACAAACGCGCTGAAAGTTATACACATCAGAAAAATAAATACAAAAAGAACAATAATCATAATCATCGCGGAAAAGCTTTACGAAGAAGTTTACAAGTGTCCAAAATCACATCTTGCCAACCCGCGTGAACGGCGGTGAGGACACCCACCACGGAGTCCGGGAGACCCCGCGCCTGGAGCGAAAGGTAGAGATTCCGCCGAGGGGTCGCGAAGGAGGCACACGCGAACAGGACGTGTTCGGCGTCCTCTCGTACCGCACACCGAGGGCAGGAGTCCGAGTTCCGAAGCCCGAAACGATGAAGAACCGCCTTTGTGGGAAGTCTGCCACAACCAAGCCGCGCGAGAAGAGTGTCCTCCAGTCTAGGAAGTTGAACGGCCAGAACGGCTCGAGAGTCAGGGTTAGGCTTCGCAGCCAGGAGAGGCCACTGGGCTGCAAGAGACCGCCAGGTGCGTGTCCACGAAGAGGTGATCGCTTTCCCACAGACACTCTTTAGCTCCGAGAGTGTCGAGGGAAGGAAGAAGTGTACCCCCTGGGACGTTGAAGCTGGGTGACTCCGGCCAGTTTGTCCGCCGTTTCGTTGCCTGGCACTCCCACGTGAGCTGGGCACCAAAGGAAAGTGACGGAGCGGGGATAATTGTCACATAGATCATGGATTATTGAAACAACCGGATCAGAAGAGCGCGTCAGCAGTTGGGTGAGGGCACTCTGAGAGTCGGAGCAAATAACCAGCTCACCAGGCACATTTGTCACCGCGTATGAAAGAGCCATCTGGATAGCGAGGAGCTCAACCCGGTTGATAGGATGCCCGGAGTCCACGAAGGACCTCGCGCCGACGCCGAGGGCCGGAATCGCGAAAGCCGCACCAGCAACACCCGAGTCCGAGGGGAGCGAGCCGTCCGTATAGATGACCGTAGCATCTCTGGCGTAAGGTTCGAGGGTCGCGAAAAAGAGCTGCCGAAGCGCGTCAGATGGCAGGTCTCCCTTGGTAGAAGAGAGCCAGCGAGGAATGATCGTGGCCGCTGGTGGTTCCCACTCCGGTGTTCGCAGACGAGGGAGATGGGCCCTGGAGTAGTTGAAAAGCCAAGTGAGATTGTACTCCTGTACGAATCCATAAAATGATCAATAGCTATGTATAAATAATAAGGTTTTTATGTATATATATTTGTTCTTCTAATATTTCTCTTTCTTTGTTAATATAATATTAGCCATTGTTCATCTAAAAACTATGTATTAACTATTAACTATAATAATAAGAGGGCTATAAGTCGCAAGATGACTTGGCCCCCTAACCCCATTGTAACAAAAACATCAAACAAAAATAAAAATTTTAATTTGTTGTTGTTTGAATTTGAATTTGGTCCCAAACAGGTGATAGCCCAGGTCCTCCAAAGTTAACGGTCTACCCTTGGTTATTGTAATAAACTATTGTAAATATTATAAGGTAATTATCAAATAAGCTATTCGCCATTTTGATTGAGATTAGACCAAGAAAATAGCTAATTTTAAGTTTAAACAACACTAAAAACCAACATTCTTTATTCGATATTAAATTACCCTTAATCAAGCCGCGGGTTGCTTCAAAGATTTCAGCTAATTCGCAGACTTATCTATGACCTAATGGATTACGTCACACCTATTAAAGGTTAAAGACTTTAGATAATAAATACCACCGCAACGGTACAAGTACCATTTGATCCTCCAAAAATGTAAGCCCGAGTCTGCCATCTATAGTCTGAGATGAATTTATCAGTCACCGCGACGACGCGTTCTTTTGGTAAGCGCGATCGTTTTCCCTCTCTCTCACTGGCGAAGGCGAAAATTTTCGAAGTCCCTAACCCTAAAATACATAGAAAACGTCGCGTAAAATACCTAGAGAGATTCGTAAAATATCCAGAGAGAACGTCGCGTAAAATACCTAGAGAGCTTCGTAAAATATCCAAAGAGAACGTCGCGTAAAATACTTAGAGAGCTTCGTAAAATATCCAGAGAGAATGTCGCGTAAAATACCTAGAGAGCTTCGTAAAATATCCAGAGAGAACGTCGCGTAAAATACCTAGAGATATTCGTAAAATATCCAGAGAGAACGTCGCGTAAAATACCTAGAGAGCTTCGTAAAATATCCAGAGAGAACGTCGCGTAAAATACCTAGAGAGCTTCGTAAAATATCCAAAGAGAACGTCGCGTAAAATACTTAGAGAGCTTCGTAAAATATCCAGAGAGAACGTCGCGTAAAATACCCCGAGAGATTCGTAAAATATCAAGAGAGAACGTCGCGTAAAATACCTAGAGAGCTTCGTAAAATATCCAGAGAGAACGTCGCGTAAAATACCTAGAGAGCTTCGTAAAATATCCAAAGAGAACGTCGCGTAAAATACCTAGAGAGCTTCGTAAAATATCCAGAGATAACGTCGCGTAAAATACCTAGAGAGCTTCGTAAAATATCCAGAGAGAACGTCGCGTAAAATACCTAGAGAGCTTCGTAAAATATCCAGAGAGAACGTCGCGTAAAATACCTAGAGAGCTTCGTAAAATATCCAGAGAGAACGTCGCGTAAAATACCTAGAGAGCTTCGTAAAATATCCAGAGAGAACGTCGCGTAAAATACCTAGAGAGCTTCGTAAAATAACCAGAGAGAACGTCGCGTAAAATACCTAGAGAGATTCGAAAAATATCCAGAGAGAACGTCGCGTAAAATACCTAGAGAGCTTAGTAAAATATCCAGAGAGAACGTCGCGTAAAATACCTAGAGAGCTTCGTAAAATATCCAGAGAGAACGTCGCGTAAAATACTTAGAGTGAGCCTCGTAAAATACCTAGAGTGAGCCTCGTAAAATACCTAGAGTGAGCCTCGTAAAATGTGTCTAGAAAACTGAAATGTGTCGAGAAAACTGAAATGGGTCTAGAAAACTGAAATGGGTCTAGAAAACTGGAATGGGTCTAGAAAACTGAAATGGGTCTAGAAAACTGAAATGGGTCTAGAAAACTGAAATGGGTCTAGAAAACTGAAATGGGTCTAGAAAACTGAAATAGGTCTAGAAAACTGAAATGGGTCTAGAAAACTGAAATGTTTCTAAAAAACTGAAATGTGTCTAGAACGCTTGAAATGTGTCTAGAACGCTTGAAATATTCCTAGAAAACTGAAATATATCTAGAACCAGGAATTCATACCTCTAACTTGGAATGGTTATCCGGCCGTATTCCCTATGGTAAGATCTCGGGGACCGTTTTCAGTGACGTCTATGAAAAAAAAAATCGCCCCCTCGCACGCGTCTCCCCTCTTTAGGAGTTTTTACCCCGCGCAACCTCCCGTTTTTACAACTGTAGTTTTTTGTTGTTCGACTCCCCGGCCATTTCGAAATTTAGGGTTTGAAACCCCACCATTGATAGCGACGGGTCAGCTTGCTCTCCCGACCTTTCCATGTGGAAGGATTAAGTCCGGCATTGTTAGCGCTGTCAAAATTGTCAGCAGTGACAATGCCCTTGAGAACCGCGAAGTCCGAATTACGAGGTGACCGTCGCTATCAATACGGGGATAGCGAAGGGAAAAGCAAAAAGATGTTTGAACTCTTTTTCGACACTGGGGGATGAAATTATCGGAAACTAGGATTTAATACCATTGAAAATCGTATGAGAAAACACGTATGCTCTGACGTCAAAATGATGAAAAAAAACGGTCCCCTAGATAGAGACGGAAATCGGGCGAGATAACCATTCCAAGTTAGAGGTATGAATTCCTGCTAGAACTAAGTTTAGTTTTTCCAATTGCTGGATAGTAAATTTCCCACGAATTCACACACCCCTATTTATCCCCGCCCACAACCAAAACTCAACGGAAAACATGCCAACTTTTTTAAATAAAATAAACTACAATTTTTAAACATTTTGGTTGTTAGGCCTATGGATTGATTGATTGTAGTATTAGGAGGCGTCTCCTTTATATTATTTATAAAATCCCAATGTTCACGAAAATACGCAGTCACAGACTGCTCTAGATAATTTTGGGCTTCCTATTGATAGTAAAATTAAAAAAAAACATAGGATAAATACCCGCAGATATGAAAATTTCCCCAAAATCAACGTTTTTGAAAAAAAATTACCTTTTTCCCACAGAGCCAAAATGGACGCCAAAAATTTCCACAACCTGACAACACTGCTCTCGAATGTTGGAAAAATTACGCCGTACACGCACCGTTTTTAGCGCCATCTACCCGATTTATTTTTTAAAGACTCTAGTCGGAGAACTGATCAGGATGCCGAAAGGTTGTGTTTATCTCTCGTGTAAAAATCATTCACGATCGCAAAATTGGGACGTCATCAATAAGAAAATCTTCTTTGTTCCTGTCCCAAAACATCATAGTAAACCTTCAAAATGTAAGAAATGGGTTGATGCGATTAACAGATATGAAATATCCGTAGATACAGTGAAACTCCACCACTACATTTGTTCTAAACATTTTGTTGGTGGAAATGGTCCAACTATTGAAAATCCAGATCCAATACCTGATTGTTTTAGTGTAAGAGCTAAAAAGAGGAAACTGTGCATACACGTAAGATTGAAAAATTTAAATAATGTACACGTATAATGTTGGAATTTGTTATTAAAAGTTGTGAAATTTTCAGTTATTATGCAAGAAAAGTTTTACCACGCTCTCAATCTACTCTTAAATCATAATTGGAAAAATTTCAACTTTTGTATTTTTAAATAAATACTGTGAGCTTGAGACGAGATTGATAAATTTCCGCGTTAAAACCGAGCCCGAGCTTAGGTATTGTGGAACGAATATTGTAACTAATGAGTCCCTCGCTTGAGCCCCTGTTAAAATACAAATTACTTCGAGCTTGAGCTTGAACCCGTATTAAAAATTAACGTACCTTAAGCCCGACATAATACTTGAGCCCGAGCTCGAGGCTTATTTTGGTAGTTCTCATATCTGAGGTGAGCCCGAGCTCAACTCTCGATTACGATTGAGCCCGAGCCCGAAACCGATTTGAATACTGTTTTCGTATAACGATAATAATAATCAGCTAGACTAATACCCAAGGCAACACCTTAGGCCTAAGTCATCAAGCGACTTTTAAAGCCATTAATTCAGGTGGCCGGGTTACAATGCGTTGGAGGATGGTGGCAAGCCCTTCATGCAGCAAGTGAGTTTAGACTTTGCAACTCAGGACCGGGAGTTTTCCACTGCTACTGCAGTCTCTTCATAGTTTAATCACGGCTTATATATATATATTTTTTTTTTTTGACATCCACACATCGGTGTCGACCCAAGGCCTTAGACACCAGCACACAATAACTGATTAATCAGGGTGAGATATGTGTAACGGCCACGCCAACGGGGGGATACGTGGGGACAAGGGTGGGGACACCCGCGGCGGAAGTAAGACAACCATCCGTTGGGGGATATGTGGTTGTCCTCACACGGCCATCCACAAACTCTGTCTCCCAGACGCTTGGGATTACAGGAGTACGCCACTACTCCCAGCAATCACGGCTTATATACACAGGTTAGAAATCAAAAGTGATGCGTGGGGACCGGTCACCGTTACGAACTGCAAGATGGCGACGCAGGGGAATTATGGCGTTCGACGCGCCATCTATCGATGAATTATTGAAACTATTTTTTAGATAGTTTTTTGTATTTTTGTGGGAGACGAAGAGGAACAGCTGGCGGGCCTTCTGCGATCGGTTCCATGCTCATACGCCACTGACACAAGTCTGGTCCCAGGTCCGATGGTTCAAGACGGGAGTTCTCGCACTGAAGCTTCTCACGCTACAGAAGGGGACTGTTATGATCACCGACCAATGGGACGTTGCGGAGTGCCTAGCGTCCAAAGCTGCGGCGAATATTCATCCTCCCCCGGACCTCTCGCCGGACCAAGCGTACGTCCCGGAGCCTTTTCTAGCACGTCCGCCGGCCAGGTACAACGCGCCCTTTTCGGAGTGGAACTCTACGGCTTCCCAACACGGCCCCGGGCGGGGATAACAACCCGAACCTAATCATTAAAAACACCACCCCAGCGTTTCGCGCAGCTCTACTCAGGCTCTACAACCGTCTCTGGGCCGAAGGCTTCATGCCCTCGCGGTGGAAACACGCGATTCTTCATCCCATACTCAAGTCGGGAAAACCAACCAGAGACCCCAATTCCTACAGGGACATCTCCCTCCTTCCGAACCTGGGCAAGATCTACGAGTGACTTGTTCTAGGTCGACTTACCTGGTTTTTGGAGGTAAATCATGCGCTCCCACCGGAGCAATCGGGTTTCCGTAAAGGGCCCAGAGCTACCGATAACGCCGTCGGGCTGGTCACCGCTGCTCAAGGAGCCCTGGCGGTTAACCACCACTGTTTGGCTATTTTCGTCGATTAAAGATGCCTGTAGGAGTGTTCACCATTGGGCGCTATTCTACAAGCTCCAACGCCGGGGCCTCGAGGGAAACCTCCTCCGCTGGGTGGAAAGCTTTTTGGACGGCCGTACCTTCCAATTCCGGGTCAATGGCAAACTCTCAAAGCCGTACTCGGTTACCCGCGGCGGGACAGTGCAATCAGTCCCCTCTTATTCCGCGTCATGCTCGACGGCATTCCCGAGCTGTGTCCTAGGCCTATTGACCAAGGGGTTCACGTGGACGATATCGGGTCATGGATTTGCGGTCCAAACCTCAGCCGCCTCTTCCCTGCCACGGGATCACCTGGGGGCTAAATTTCCAACCGCTGAAATGTCAGTACATGGTCATCACCAAATTGAAGCGGGTCCAGGCTGGCTTTCACCTCACTCGAGTCTCGTCCTATCGGTATATCGGAGCGCTGATCGACGACAAGCTGTCTTGGTCTCCACACGTAGAGGTCCTCGTGGCTTCTTCGCTGACTAAAGAATGCGTTGATTTTGCATAAAAACCGCGAGAGGCGCATTTATACAAAAAAATTCGGCAAATATGGTTCTGCTTTTTTTACAGAGGGAGAGGCTATGGCAGATAGCGCATGCGCAGTCGTTCTTTTTATCTATAAGATAATTTACCCCCCTGCATGGCCACTTGCGTTGCCCTTTAAGAAAATGCCCAAAGCTGCTCTGACGGTTGACAAAATAGGAGTAATTTCCAATTGCGCCCATAAACCTTTGCAAATCACACTTTTTCCGGAACAACACCAGCAGAAATGATGTGGCCCATGTACTTAACACAATTTGACGTTATAGCTTTGTTGAACTAGCTCGTTGTAAGAAAGCTTTTAGATTTCAGTTATGGTCGCTCATGACGTCCTCCAATGTTGCTTCTCGACAAGCGATTAGAATTTAATTTCATCCGCGATGTGACAGTCCTTCTAGGGCTTCGCATAACCATCACCACGCCATCACTGAAACTCCACCTGTTCCGAGGAAATTTGAAAAGGTATACGTAAATACCTATATGGGGCGCGTAAAAATTCTAAGAAGGAATTCTTCTCTTGAGAAGAGTTCTTTGTGAGAATTTTTCTCCCCGTGAGAACTCGCTTAAATGCGTCAAATGTAAAAATATTCTTCTAAAGATGGCGGCTTACGAAACCGCCCCGAACGTTGTAAACTAAGCCTTTGACAATAAATATTATTTTTACATGATTTCACGACAATTTATAACGGAAGAAAACATTTGATTTACGACAATTTATAAAGGAAGAAAACATTTGATTTACGACAATTTATAACGGAAGAAAACATTTGATTTACGACAATTTATAAAGGAAGAAAACATTTGATTTACGACAATTTATAAAGGAAGAAAACATTTGATTTACGACAATTTATAACGGAAGAAAACATTTGATTTACGACAATTTATAACGGAAGAAAACATTTGATTTACGACAATTTATAACGGAAGAAAACATTTGATTTACGACAATTTATAAAGGAAGAAAACATTTGATTTACGACAATTTATAACGGAAGAAAACATTTGATTTACGACAATTTATAACGGAAGAAAACATTTGATTTACGACAATTTATAACGGAAGAAAACATTTGATTTACGACAATTTATAAAGGAAGAAAACATTAGATTTACGACAATTTATAACGGAAGAAAACATTTGATTTACGACAATTTATAAAGGAAGAAAACATTTGATTTACGACAATTTATAACGGAAGAAAACATTTGATTTACGACAATTTATAAAGGAAGAAAACATTTGATTTACGACAATTTATAAAGGAAGAAAACATTTGATTTACGACAATTTATAACGGAAGAAAACATTTGATTTACGACAATTTATAACGGAAGAAAACATTTGATTTACGACAATTTATAAAGGAAGAAAACATTTGATTTACGACAATTTATAACGGAAGAAAACATTTGATTTACGACAATTTATAACGGAAGAAAACATTTGATTTACGACAATTTATAACGGAAGAAAACATTTGATTTACGACAATTTATAAAGGAAGAAAACATTAGATTTACGACAATTTATAACGGAAGAAAACATTTGATTTACGACAATTTATAACGGAAGAAAACATTTGATTTACGACAATTTATAACGGAAGAAAACATTTGATTTACGACAATTTATAACGGAAGAAAACATTTGATTTACGACAATTTATAACGGAAGAAAACATTTGATTTACGACAATTTATAACGGAAGAACACATTTGATTTACGACAATTTATAAAGGAAGAACACATTAGATTTACGACAATTTATAACGGAAGAAAACATTTGATTTACGACAATTTATAACGGAAGAAAACATTTGATTTACGACAATTTATAACGGAAGAAAACATTTGATTTACGACAATTTATAACGGAAGAAAACATTTGATTTACGACAATTTATAACGGAAGAAAACATTTGATTTACGACAATTTATAACGGAAGAAAACATTTGATTTACGACAATTTATAAAGGAAGAAAACATTTGATTTACGACAATTTATAACGGAAGAAAACATTTGATTTATAATTTAAAAGGAAGATTTCATCGTAAATTAACTTACCATTCTGTATTCCCTGAATTTCATTTTCGTACGGAATCCAGAATGTGTTGAGAAATGAACTGCCATCGTCAAGTTTACCTAGTCAAATCCACCCTTTTCAGCAAGAGCTGTAATAACCTTAACATCGCCTAGCGCTGGTAGTAAATCTTCATTGGTTTTCATTTTAAAATTTTGGATCTCAGGAACTCAAGCGGAATTGTTCCGATGGACGATGATTATCTATTATCTTCCTCCGTTCCAAATCCTCCCAC
Source organism: Leiobunum rupestre (assembly GCF_980474605.1). Taxonomy (NCBI): domain Eukaryota; kingdom Metazoa; phylum Arthropoda; class Arachnida; order Opiliones; family Sclerosomatidae; genus Leiobunum; species Leiobunum rupestre. The sequence goes on from NC_143386.1 coordinate 58,413,881, forward strand.
TTGGCTTTCAACTGATCCATGCTAACTACCCGCAGGTAGTCAAACACGTCTGCGACTACAACATAACCTTGGACATCGACAAATCCGACTGAAGAGAAATTGCTATTGAATGTGGGCTACCTCATGAATTATGATAACCCATAAATTATAAGTGCAAGAACTGACCAGGGTTATTTAGTAGCTATCAGGAATCCTGGAAAATCACGGATATTTGTGACATTGCATGTCACCCCAGTATTGAATTGGACTGGTGTGGTGGAGTATGGGGTTTCACAAATTTAATTTTTCTGTCTGAATAAATTTTTGACTAAAGTGTCGAATCTAGGTGTAAGCTAGGAGCAACAAACACAGCACCCCACACAAGGAGAACGTAACCCGTCAAAAGTCGTGGATTTTCTTGTGTAAAATTTTCATTGGTAAGACGCTCAGCGTAAAGTTTCGTCCAATGAAATTTGTACACAATACTGCCTTAGCGTGTTTAATGGCTAGCTGCGTTCTCCTTGTGTTTGTTGCTCCTAGGTGTAAGTAATGGACGACGCCTTACTAGTTAACTGGAAATTAGCTGTTGGCGCTGGAGACTGAGGATCCTACATGTTAGGCCAACAGGCTGGAGGTAAGGGATGTACTGGCCCTGGAAAACAGTAACCTGGGGCCAATATACTAACAAGGAGACTACCCGAGGTGGTTATCTCCGATTTTGTTCAAACTCGGGTGATAAGTAGACCTTCGTGTAACTTGAAAATCCCTAAAAGGGTGGACAAGAATGGGCTTTCGTTTTGCCATGGCAAACAAAAATGTTTTTCACAACTTAAAGGAAAGGTTCAGGTTGTTTTTATTTTATGCTTAAAACATTTTACGTGTTTTAAAAATACCAAAAATGCCAATAAATAAAAAAATAATAATTTCAAATTTACCTAATTTAATTTTTAATCATTGAAAGTGCTAGCAGCCATGTTTTTGTATTTCATGCTTCTCCGCATAACACGGAGGCACAGCGACCGCATTGGTTCTAAAACTAACCAATAGTAGACTGTGTCTAGATCACGTGATACATTTTTTATTTCAAACTTCGGTGTCTTCGAGTTAGGCCTAGGTGGCAAAGTAATCAAAACGCCAGTGACCACATTCACAGCTGTTCCTCACTTCGTCGATATTTAAAATATTTTCTAACTCGATTACATTTGGTCTTCCTTGAATTTCCGCTTCATTTTGTATTCTTTTTAGTTCCCCCTCATTAAAAACAGGGTCCAAATCATACGAACTTAAATTTCTTGCCATAAATAGACGACTTAAGGTTCTACAATAATTGAAGAAGTTAAAAACCACTGAAATACTTTCATGCAAGGCTGTCTTTTGGTTATTATGTGAGAGCACGGCCCCCTGCGTCGCGAGCAGAGTGCAGGGGGCCGTGGTGAGAGAGACTACTACATAGTATTTTATTCCGTCGATGGTCAGAGCCAATCAGATGTTTGTGCCTTCGGGCTCTGCCGTGAAGCATATTTCAGGTATATGGCTGCGCCCATAAATTGTACTAAAATGCTAATTATTTTAATTCCATAATTAATTGTGGTTTTTAAATTCTTGTTTTATTATTTTAAAAGCATCTTGGATCTTTTAAATAAAAATAAAAATAGTAGCTGGAACTTTCCTTTAAAAACTGATTTTCTCTATGAAAATTAACATGGGAAAATTGAAGATTTTAAGGGTCCCCCCCCCCTAACAATATTTTTTCAAAAAATTAAAAAAGGTTCATCAATTAGATACATAATTCATATCATGGCTAAATCTGGTACATTCGGACCAATATACGTCAATTTTGGTAAATATGAGTAAATATACATATATTGGGTAAATACGAGTAATCAGTTTTTAAGTTGTGAAAAACATTTTTGGTTGCCATGGCAAAACGAAAGCCCATTATTGTCCACCCTTTTAGGGATTTTCAAATTACACGAAGGTCTACTTACCACCCGAGTTTGAACAAAATTGGAGATAAACACCTCGGTTAGTCTCCTTGTAAGTATCCTTGCCTCCGGGGAATGTATGTAATTAACCACGCTGTCACTTGTTTCTGCTCATAGACACTCTCGTAATGATTAAGGCGGTGACAATAGTGACACGCATGGCCGTTCAACATTAGCGAATTCGACGAAGTACATTTAAACGCCGTGATGAGCAGTGGGCGAATTTCTTTAAATGGCATCGCCCACCAGTGCTCCTACCGAGAGCAAAGCGAAACCTTTCCACCCAAACACAAGGAACACGGGTAAAAACGTTAGATGACGAGTTGAAGATATTAAGCCTATCGTCGTTCGCTAATTTTATTGCGCGTGCGTTTCATATTTGGGTGGAAATATTTCCAATATCGGACACTGTGGCGCTACAAGCAGCGCTGCTCTATAATAACAAAGCTTATTATGTAGTGTCTTGTACAGTAGGTGTATACAACTTTATAAAAGGTTGAATTTTGAATTCAATTCCAGCGCAAATTGGAACCACCACGTTTCTAATAATCTAATAATTGAAAAAATCTTTCAAAAAACATTAAAGCAAAATTTAAAATTAAGAAATGAGTCAATCTAATGTAAAACATTCGTATTTTGAAATTATTTCCAAAAGTCACGTATCTCGAGTTGCTGGTCCTTCGCTCTCAGGCAGAAAATAAATATAAGAATAAAAATTTAAAAGCAAATATTTTCAAATATATTAGGAAATTTTCTTTGTTTCTCATTTATATAAGGGGACTTTTTGACCCCCTTAAACCCTTCCCCCTATGAATTACTGGGCTCCAACATTAATTTTGAGTGTCAATGACCCCTGAACGACCCCTATTTTCAAGTCTGATCACCACTGAAGGCATCGGTTTAATCAACCTTCTTTAGAATATGCAAATTATCTCCACAGACTGAACAAAAATGAAAGCACCCATTTTCAACCATGAATGGGTGTTTTGAAAATCTAGCAGTGCCAAGTGAAACGTTTAAGGAGATCGTGTACAACACTTTCCAAAAGTTTAAAATTAATCTAATAAAATATTTTGATCTTTGGGTGTATTTTTTAAAAATGTTTCTGAAATTAGGAAGTAATTTTCAAAATATCCCAAAAACATTTACTGGCATATTTTATTAGAAAGGTTTTTTCCCTACGCATTTTCTAGTCAAAAACTACGGCGGGTTTGTTTTAATTTGTAAATCATTTAATAATAATATATTTTACGATTTCTTCTAGCAGATGCCATGAAAGGTTTCACTTGATCTCTGGGATTATTAGAGAAACACTTTTTGAACATGGCCGAAATATTTGTCAATATGGTAGGCTTTAGATTGCCGTGAGTAGTAAGTACAAATAAGTTAATAGATTTTAAATTAAATCGATTGAAAGTGTTACAAATTTCTGTAATTCCGAGATACTGATCACTCTTCTTAATCGGCGCGCAAGTTGGGCTATTTTGGATCTACTTAAAAGATAACGTAACTTTTTATCAAAAGTGGCATAATATTAAAAGTGTGACAATCCCTGTACTTTCGTATGCTAAAGGTTTAATGAATGCTCGACTCGAGATCGACCACATAAAAGACTATTTATGGACGCCTTTCTGGATCATTTTTTTTCTATGGTATTATATCGTAGGTAGATGGCGATAGCGTCTCCACAGAACGACGAAAAATCAAAAAGTACACTAACTTTGACCAGTGCTACTTAGTTCCTCCGCTCCTCACTACGAGGCGTTATTTGTTGGTTTTAACTTCCTTCCCTCCCCAAGGCATACTTTCCCTTCTCCCCTCCCAACTTGTATTTCGCTCGTAACATTCATTAAGAAATAGGTCCGATTGACACACTTTTGGTAATTATGTCACTTTTGTTATTATCAATACAAAAGTTTCTACTTACACTGTAAGATGAATATGCGGCCTGCAGTAGCTCCAGTTCTTAACTTAATATTCGTTACTGTAATCGCTTTACAAATGTTTAAGAAGTTTCCTGAATCTCACCATGCAGGGTATTTTATTATAAAGTAACGTGACCTAGTCGTTTAAATGTAGCTCTTACGTCACAGTCTCTTACTTTGACAAGTCTACGAGCGCGCGCTACAGTCACGAGGAGAATAATAATATTTTCAAGCGCGCGTGCAAATCGCTCGTGCGAAGAATACACTAACAAAGCTGGGTCCTGTGACGTAAGAGCAACATTTTAACAAATTGGGCAAGCCCAATTTTTATTTTATAAAATCAACTATTAAGCTTACAGTGGGTAAAAACGACTAGAAATCCGTATCTCGAACTTGGAATAAACTAAATTCTTATCTCTGCTGCTAAAAACAATCTTTGAAATCAATCTATTGCTAAATTTATTATTTAAATCGAATAAATTTTAATTTGCAAATATTATAATAATTTAAAATTGGATAATACCTTTTAATGGAATGCAATCCAAAAATTTAAACTTATAAAATTATTACTAGTTATCAAGAATATATATATATGTTTTGGGTATTTGGCTCTAAAGAACTTAAGCTAACATCGTAAGTTAAAGTTACCTAAAAATTATAACTTACAATCATAATTAGAGCAAACCTGCACAAGTGCACAAGGTCAATTGTTATTACTTACAACAAGAACTGTCCTATTAGATTTGGTTTTAAGTTTTAGTTTGGATTTATCAGCTTTGCGAGACGGGACTGGCGTCACACTTTTAGCAATCGGTAGTCTTGTAAGTGCCAAGCATAAAACGTGTTAAACTCTGAAGAAGCGCAGTTTCTAGTGATCGCTAACCCTTGCTCGAGTCCGACTCGAGTCGGGAGGCCAGATTTTTTAGCACTAGAAATCGTTCTCGGCCAGGGGCGTATTAACCATTAGGCAAAGTAGGCACGTGCCTAGGGCGCCATTTTTCTAGGGGCGCCAAAATTCTGATAAAGCCCTACGGTCCATGTACTTGGCTTGCCCCTACTCAAGATAACGCCGAAACTAAAATATATTTATTTATTAAAAACCGATACGCCCCTCCTTAGCTGACCAATGCCAAGGGGCGCCAAATTTTTCTGTGCCTAAAGGCGCCGAAAGGGTTAATCCGCCCCTGTTCTCGGCTCCAAAAATTTTCATTATCGAGCACACCGCTAATTAGTACTTGCACTAATTAAGGATGTCCTAAAAAATACAAACGATTATTCCCATCCTTCTACCCGAAAAAAATGCGACGCTATATCTGCACGTGTAATCCTTCGAGCTACGCATCTTTCCGCCATTAGAGGGATGGGAATAAGAGTTTGAGCGCTTACTAGGGAAATTTAGTTGCACCGAAACAAAACCGTTATTAATTAGTCCATGATTAGCCTTTTCACACGAGCCAACATTTTGCAAAACATTGTTTATCTGATAAAGGTTAAGCTAGAAAACTACTGGAATTAAAGACGAGGGGCAGGTCACTTCCTTGATTAACGACGCACCCCTCGAAAGATCGAATGTTGATTAAATTCAATCGAATCACGATCATGTTGATTAAATTCAATCGAATCACGATCATGTTGATTAAATTCAATTTAATCACGATCATGTTAATTAAATCACGTATAATCATGATAAAATGTTTTAATCTGATAAAATCATGATTAAATGATTAAAATGATTAAATCCTGATTGAAACGATTAAATCGTGATAAGTATGATTGAATCGCAATTAAAAATTAGAACGATAATAAGAATGATTATATTGGTGATTGGAATAATTATAATTGTGCGTGATTAGAACGAGCGAATGATTTTAATTTTAAAATCTCGATTCGACCGATTATATTGATAAAATCGTGATTAAAATGATTAAATCTAATTAAAATGATTTAATCTGATTAAAATAAATCTGATTAAAATGATTAAATCTGATTAAAATAAATCTGATTAAAATGATTAAATTTGATTGCAATGATTAAATCCTGATTAAAAAGATTAAATCTTGATTATAATGATTAAACCTCGTTTCAATCGTGATTAGATTTTTTAATTCTGATTACCCTGATTTAATCATATTACTATGATTAAGACGCACCCAAAATGGAAGTGACCTGCCCCTCGATTAAAGACCAAATTAATGCGTGTTTTAAAAATAGACAAATAAATATGAGAAATCGCTTTCAACATCATTTTAATTGAATATAGAACTTTGATGGGCAATGTAACTACTAATGTAACATGCTCACTCAACAATGGACGCTCAATGTTTATGTTTTCATTTTTTTCGATCTACTAGAATTATCGCGCGTTACTTTTGTAATGTGATAACGGTGTAAACATTTTTTCCTTATTTATTTTTTTCATCCGAAAGTATTTCGTGATTTTAAAATTTTTCTATTTTATACACATTTTATTTTCGAAAAAACACTTTTTCCGAGTTTTTTTATGGGGATTTTCACTCTGTTTTTTTTTAAATTTTATTTATGTCCCTATGTAGTAAAACACTCTTTTTCCAGAAACAAAAATTTGGCGTTTTTTATTCTGAAATATTTACCGTTGGTTATTTATATATATAGCTATTCGGTTTTTTAAAGGAAACAAAACCCAAAACAACAGTTTTTTTTATGAATTCGTTGATTTTCTTGGCATTTTTAATTTATCTTTTAATTATAAGTCGAGGAAGACAGCGTAATATTTTCGCACTCCTGGCCAACTAATTCAGCTTGATTTAATTTAAAAATAACATTAATTTAATTGCGAAATTTCGCGTTTTAATTAAATATACATAATTTAATATATAGGATTCTAATACCGTACATTGAACAAAAACAAAATTAATTTTAAATATATTAGTAAACTTTTTCTCAGTATTGCTAAATAAATGTTCCTTTACATGATTAAATAATTTTATATTATTTTAATTATAAATAAATATTGGTAACGGTACGCGATACCCATACTTGTGTTTTTTATAAGTAGCTTTATAAATATTTAAACCTCATAAATCTACGTGAAAATTATTATAAATTCGTAAACCTAATTATTGAAAAAGTAACATATTTATAATAATATTATATTATATAATAATCAATAATATAAAACGAAAAACTTACAACTTGATTTGCACCATGGTTTAGCTCGTTTAACTATAGTTTTCAGTTACACACGATTTAATTATTATTTTGTTTAAGCTCCCAACCATAACACATCAGCTACCTTGTATCATAAACTATTTTTTATTTATAAAAAGTTGCCTCATAGCAAATAATAGCGTTAAAATTAATATACTTTAACGAATACAATTTAATAATATAATAAATGCGTTTGAAGTATAGTAAAATAGTAAAACTTGAGAAATAAAACTGTGCGGAAAGCGATTCTTGGGCGGAGCTTAAAATGATCGAGGGCGGTACCTGGTTTCAGGCCCCGCCCCTTTCACCGCGTCGCCCTAGTCACGCCCCATAATGGAACCATATATCCGTATAAAGCAGCCATTTTTTTAAACTTCAGTATGTTTTTTTTTGTTTGAAGTTGCGTTTGTTTTACCCGTCTTTGTATCGAGGCGTTGTACTTTTTTTGAATATTTGTCTTTAGTTTCTGAAGTCAGGTATCTCACAATGTGTTTTGTTGACAACTTTTATTTTTAAATGTTGTTATAGTCCATTTAATTATAATTAAACTTCATTCTTAATATTAAAAACTAGATAATTTCTAGATGGGTTACATCATATTTTTTCTCCGGTGTCAGATTTTTTTGTATTTAGTCTTGTTTTTTTTTTGTTTCTGAGCACTTAAGTTTTCGAGGGTATATTTTTGGTTAATCCCCCCATTATCATATTTTCCGGTATTTTTAAAAACTTTATATCTGCTAAAAATCCCCAATTTGTGGTATTTTCGGATTTGAACACTTTTGTTTTTGAAAGTAAGCCTTGGTTTATTAAGTTTGTGGCAGCTGATTTGCTTAAAAGGCGTTTTGGGGGCGGGGCTTTAGTGTGTTTAGGATTATATTTCGATTAAACTTGATAGTATTTTTATTTTGATTTCTAACCTCTCGATATAATTTGACTTTCATGTTAAAGGAACATTGTATTGGTTTTCTCTCCGACTCTCCAAAGCCTGGGGGGATTCTATAGTTAACTATTTAATTAATGGATGTATTTAATTATAATTATTTTCCTTTTTAATTTGCATAATTTTTTCAATTTCAATTGTACGGGTCGCTTAGGAAGTTTCTCTTCGTTTTAAATTTATACAACAAATGCTCTACTATCGTGTTCAAAAATTATACAAAACACAATTTTTTTTGTTACGAATGCAAAACCTATTTTATCGTAATTGATTTACTGTTTGGGCGTGAGGGTTGAAAACAAACCGTGAACATTGTTTTTGTGATTTTTTGGACTTGACTTCTACGATATTCCATCTGCAAATTGCAAAAATATTTAAAATTAAAGAGAGAATAATTAATAAAGGGAATTTGAAATGGGCATCTACCTTCTTGACCCCGTGTCGTTTGAAAGACTTGACATTTGACCCCTGTCAAATATGATTGGCACTCAGGCTGGCCCCTTTCGGTTTCAGTTTCGTGTCATTTGACCAGTAACATTCGGCTTAGGCGAGATCAGCCAATGAGAATCACGTTGGTCTTCTTCGCAGCCAATAGAATTAGGCGGTTAGTTTAGCGTCATCGAGTAGAAAAAAACTTAGAAAAATGGTGACAAATAAAAAACATTTTTTTTCCTAGGAGTAACTTTTTCATGATTTTTTTGTTCCTTTGTTTACGGGCCTAACATAATGTATTTTTCCCATCTAAATAATTAGTATATATATTTATATATAATAACTACAACCTCAAATTTATTCATATATATATATCGTCATATTTTTCCTTTTTTTATATACTCTTAAAACTTTTTATTTAGTTTTAGTTCGGGCTTTAGCCGATTGAGGGCGTTGCGAACCCTAAGTGTACGAATCGCGGGCTCTTCTCTTTTAACGATACCCTTTTCCCCGTTAAAAATGGCGGCTTACTGCTCGAATATTAATATATATATTTATATATATTTATCTCTTATACACAATCCATAGGATTAATTTTGGTATCCACTTTTTTATATATATTTAAAAATTATTTCCAAGCCGTTTTTAGGGTGTACCCGGATTCGATTTGTTTGCAACTTTTTGCGGGTTATATATTTTTTATATATTTCTTATATATATATTTTTTAATTTATTTTCATATTTTTATCTTTAAATAATACTTCAATCCGTCACTAGATGTCGCTCGTGTAGTTTCCGCCGTCTAGATTCGGAACGGCGCCGTCGTAGATTGTAATTTCCCGAACTCGGGCGTCGACGCGTCGAGTACGAAATTGGTCGCGTCGTCGTCGTAGTCGAGGCCGCGGCCAGAGTAGTTAATATAGTCCGACGACGCCGCGAACTACGAGTCGTAGTGGTAGTAGTCCGAGCCAATGGCGGCCTAGCGAAGAGGAGGGTCGCCACTAGGGACGCCAGCGCGCCTCCGCTCGCGACTATCCAAGGTTCGAGGAGCAGGTACGTCGTAGACGTTGAAGTGGCGGCGGAATTGGAAGGAGAGGCACCAGGTTTCGCGTCTGCAGTCGTGGCGTTGTCCCGACGCGTGGAATGATTGGCGGGAGCGTCTTGGTCGTCGGGGGGCGGCGGCGTCGGGCCGGGAGTTCTTCCGCCGCCCCCGCCCGCGTCTCGCGTCGTCGTCGTCTGCTCCGCTTCGAGCACGGCCGTCGTCGTGGCCACCCCTTCGACGAGGGCACCGTCCGACACGCCCCCCGCGCGAGAGGGGGCGCTGGGGGGCCCACTCGGCGTCGCGCCTTCAACGCGACCCTCATTGGCTGTCCGCTCCTTCCGAGGGCAATAATTATTGAGCACCGGGTCGTCGATATCCAGCGGATTCATGTCGCAGTAGTTGTAGCACGTTCCGTTCCCGTCCGGACCATAGGCAGAGTCGTTCGTTAACGCTGGTAGATCCGGAATGTTCCGGTCTAAGAAATAAAAAACACCGTTGCAGTTCAACGAGCACGAGATGGCAAGACGGGGGCCACTTACCTATGCATTTGAAGGCTGGTTCCCCCGCGTACTGATCTTTGTAGAAGGGGTGAAAGTAGGGACAACGTTGCTCCACCAAGTGACAGAAACTCCTGCAGGCTCTCAGCCGACGACCGTCCCTGTCGTGATACGGAAGTAGCATTGCGCAAACCCACTTCCGGTACGCTTTCTGTAAAAATTCGTTCCAAAAATTAAATTATACCGTAAGTTTCATTAATTTGAAATCCGTTATAAAAGCAATAACAAGAGATGGCTGTTCGAAGAAAGCTCAGTTATGCCTTTGCTCGAGTTAGTCGTAAGTAAGGGCTTACCACCACCCTCCTACGCATTGTAACCTGGCCACCTGAAATAATGGCTTGAAAAGTCGCTAGATGACTTAGGCCTAAAGTGTTGCCTTGGGTATTAGCCTAGCTGATTATTATTATGATTGTTATTAGATAAGTTTAAACCAGAGCGAATACTTTACTAACTCCCGGTGGCTTGTTGGTACCGTATCCACTTACAACCGAAATATTTCTTGGATTAATTAGGACCGTTAATTTCAATAATTTAAAATTACTATTTCTTGATAATCTTATCTAATTTCTCGTGAAATTGCCATTTATTAGTCTTGAACAACTTGTTTCCCCCCCATGCGAAACATAGTATCTTTACGAACTTGTTTATAATAATTATTATTGATAATGTTAGATCACGGACAAAGAAATGTTTAAAAGGACTAAACGGAGAATAGTGTAGCGTGCACAGGGGCGTAGAAGTCGGGGGGGCTATGCACCTCCCTAGAATTTTGTTGGGAGGGGCAACTAATGTTATTGCCCACTCCAACTTTTTGATCAGTTGAAATCTTCAAAAGGCTCAAATTCTCATTTGAAAAGCATATAAAGCTTGTAGAACCTCAACTGTGTTTAAATTTCAGTGTTTTCCCGCCAATTTACACAGTAGTAAAATGTACACATGCATTCGGAGAAGCTACACTCCATTAAAAATTCAAAACCCTTCTCCAGACCCCTTTTCGTTTCTCTTTGCCCCCTCCAACTTCTAGAACGTTCCTACGCCCTGAGCGTGCAACACGGCAAGTTCATACACTCCTGGAATTTGGTCTATTACGTGGAAGATTTGCTTTTGTAAATTATAAATTGGAACCGTTTATGAGCTCTTCGATGGCTCTATGTAAACTGAAAAGACTAATTAAACGGCATGTTAAGCATGAGCGTGGCTTACGTTCAATATGTGCTCGAGCAGTTTTTTAAGGTGACACTCTACGAATGTTAGTACTGGTGCCTGCCACTGGATGGGGTAAAAACTCACCCAGCGTCGGCTCTATAGAATAATTGAGGGTGAATTAAATTATCTCCAACACAAGGCGAATAAGAACTTGCACGATTCAAAAACATCACAAGCAAATTAAAAATAAGAGTTTTTTTCCTGTTTAGAAGTGTTGAAAGTGTAATATATTTTATAACATTATAAATTATTATATTTATACTTATTTATTAGATTAGTTTCGAGAACAATGGTTAAAGTGTAAGTTACAATGCCAGGTTTAAATAATTTTTAGAAAATAATTGAATGTGCTCTCAACTTATTTAAGGAAATAAACCAAAGCTGATTCACGCCATTCTTAAAAAAATGTATTTAAAAGTTGGCAAAATAGATGGTTTTGAGTTGGTTCTTCAGATTGAATATTCTTTTTAAAATAATCAAAGAGTGAATAAGAAATTGCCCTCAAAGAAATTTGACGATACATATAAATAATTAATTAACATAGATAAGATTTAAGAACATTTCTAATATTTTATTTTTAGTACTACAAGTGAGGAATATGAAAAAAAAGACCGTTTAGTGAGTACAGGGTAAGTATAGAACAGGTAATGCCGAAATTACCACTTTGACGTGAACATCAACGCACAATTTGATGATTTTTATTATCATAATACTACAAATACGCTATAATGAAGCTTAAAAATAATAATCAACATGAAATATTTATTGAACACTTTGAAATTTACGCTGTAGACATGCCTAAAATGGACTAATATAACACGCGTATTAACATTTAGGAATTCAACAGAAAATAGGCAAAATTCGAAAATTCCTCCGCCGATTTACCCGAAAGTCATGCTAGTATCTTTCCGCCAAATGTACTAGATATTTTGCCTTCCTTAACCTGCAACTTACAAGGAGAGTACCCGAGGTGTTTATTGCCGATTTTGTTCAAAGTCGGGCGTGATGTAGACCTATATCAGATATGATATTTCCCAAAAGGAGACGTTGCGCTACCCATTCGATTTGACCACTTAAAACAAAAACCAGATTTTTTTTCCTTATTTTACTCAAAAATGGTTACAGTTTTACCCGAAAAATGTTCCAATTTACCCAAACTTGATGAAATTTACCTAAATGTGGTCCAATTTTTTTAAAAACCTGAAACTGAGAAAATCCCATGCTTTTTTAAATAGAGATTTTTTTTTGTTTTAAGTGGTCAAAAACATTTTCGTCTCCTTTTGGTAAATTTCATATCTGATATAGGTCTACATCTAGAGGATAGCGCCGCTGATTATTTAGATAACGCCGAAACGCCGCCACAGATAAATTTAATTTCGCCGCCGAATTAATTTCCATTATTAAAGTATAATAATTGCGTTTTGATAGAGGTCGGTAACGGTTAATCATTATCCATTACTAAATTGATTTTTTTGGGAAAAAAATGTAAACAAAGTAATTTACCGGTTAATATTTCGGAAAATGATTAAAAAACATGTATTATTCGTAAATTTTGAGCTTTTTATCGAAAAAAACGTCGTTTTTCCGATTAATTTTACCAATTTATCGAAATATTTAATCGGATAATACAGAAATATAAATTACTTGATCAAAACATTTTTCGAATAATTTTGAGAGCTTTATCTATTGAATAAAAGTTAACCATCCCCGACCTCTACGTTTTGAGATCTAAATTCGAACTACATAGATTTTTCTTTTGGTAGTGCTACGATTTCTAGGCTGTTGGGTGCACCGTACTCGCGTTATAAAATTGGAAATAATTAATAATTTCCAAAAGATCTGGCACCACTGCACCGCTCGCACCAAGATTTTCTGCAGCTGGGATCGGAGAGAGAGAAACGAAAACGGCTTTGGAGTTGCCTCGCCTCGTATTTTGTAATAAGTACAGAAACGTATCAGCTGCATTCAGCAATAACTAGTCTATTATATTTTAAAAATTCCTTTGATACAAAGATAAAACAATTTGTGATAATAGACTTAAATGCGCGGGGGAAAAGCCGGTTTTGGGGGGATGAAATTTCTGCGGTAGAGGGCTGGCTCGTTGGTTGTCTGTACGATAATTACGGCGCCCAGTAAACGTTTCTAAAAAGAGTGTATAGATAATAATACTAGTGAAATGGTAGTAAATAAGTACAGTATTGTTATTACTAGCGTAAATGTTTTAGTTTATTAGTATCATATGTAACATAGTTACTCATAAGTGTGCCTCTGTTTAACATCTCTGTATTAAAAATTTAAATGAGACCTTGTTTCACAGCCACCAAAGAAATTACGGACTGACGTCGCGCAAAACTGGTTTTAACTTCCTTCCCTCCCCGCCAGAACTAGTTTTGATGACGACAAAACCGTCATCAACTGGGAAGTGACGTCAATTACATCATATCCTTGCAACAAGGTCTCATTATGAAAAAGTTCTTTCTGGCACACTTATGATTAAATAAGTTACATATGATAGTATGTAACCAAAGTTACCTCTCCTTCGTGGTTCCTATTTTAATAAAATACATTCTATTAAACATGTATTTTTTTAAATGTGTTTAACAGTTTAAGTTCTAGCGGTCTATTAAAAGGCTGGCGCTATTTCTGAGGGGGGGGGGGCAGTTTTCCCCCTTAGGCGCCGCCGCCACCGATTTTTTTCAACGCCGCCGATTATTTTCTGCAAATCGGCGCGCCACGCCGCCGCCGAACTAATTATCGTTCCCGCCGCCGCCGTTGAAAAGTGGTTCGGCGCTATGCTCTATCTACATCACGCCCGATTTTGAACAAATCTGCCGCGATAAGAATTCCAAGTAGAGGTATGGATTCCTGCCTAAACGGCATTAAAACTGATCCCAAAATAGTCATATTCATAATTTAAAATAAAACTGATCCCAAAATAGTCATATTCATAATTTAAAATAAAACTGATCCCAAAATAGTCATATTCATAATTTAAAATTAAACTGATCCCCAAAATAGTCATATTCATAATTTAAAATTAAACGGTTCCTTAAAATAGTCATATTCATAATTTAAAATAAAACTGATCCAAAATAGTCATATTTATAATTTAAAATAAAACTGATACAAAATAGTCATATTCATAATTTAAAATAAAACTGATCCAAAATAGTCATATTCATAATTTAAAATAAAACTGATACAAAATAGTCATATTCATAATTTAAAATAAAACTGATCCAAAATAGTCATATTCAGAATTTAAATTAAATCTGATCCAAAATATTCATATTCATTATCTAAAATAAAACTGATCCAAAATAGTCATATTCATAATTTAAAATAAAACTGATCCAAAACAGTCATATTCATAATAAAACTGATCCAAAATAGTCATATTTAGAATTTAAATTAAATCTGATCCAAAATAGTCATATTCATAATTTAAAATAAAACTGATCCAAAATAGTCATATTCATAATTTAAAATAAAACTGATCCAAAATAGTCATATTAATAATTCAAAATAAAACTGATCCAAAATAGTCATATTCATAATTTAAAATAAAACTGATTCAAAATAGTCATATTCATAATTTAAAATAAAACTGATACAAAATAGTCATATTCATAATTTGAAATAAAACTGATCCAAAATAGTCATATTCATAATTTAAATTAAATCTGATCCAAAATAGTCATATTCAGAATTTAAATTAAATCTGATCCAAAATAGTCATATTCATAATTTAAAATAAAACTGATCCAAAATAGTCATATTAATAATTCAAAATAAAACTGATCCAAAATAGTCATATTCATAATTTAAAATAAAACTGATTCAAAATAGTCATATTCATAATTTAAAATAAAACTGATTCAAAATAGTCATATTCATAATTTAAAATAAAACTGATACAAAATAGTCATATTCATAATTTAAAATAAAACTGATCCAAAATAGTCATATTCATAATTTAAATTAAATCTGATCCAAAATAGTCATATTCAGAATTTAAATTAAATCTGATCCAAAATAGTCATATTCACAATTTAAAATAAAACTGATCCCAAAATAGTCATATTCATAATTTAAAATAAAACTGATAGTCATATTCATAATTTAAAATAAAACTGATCCAAAATAATCATATTCATAATTTAAATTAAATCTGATCCAAAATAGTCATATTCATAATTTAAAATAAAACTGATCCAAAATAGTCATATTCATAATTTAAAATAAAACTGATCCAAAATAGTCATATTCATAATTTAAAATAAAACTGATCCAAAATAGTCATATTCATAATTTAAAATAAAACTGATACAAAATAGTCATATACATAATTTAAAATAAAACTGATCCAAAATAGTCATATTCAGAATTTAAATTAAATCTGATCCAAAATATTCATATTCATTATCTAAAATAAAACTGATCCAAAATAGTCATATTCATAATTTAAAATAAAACTGATCCAAAACAGTCATATTCATAATAAAACTGATCCAAAATAGTCATATTTAGAATTTAAATTAAATCTGATCCAAAATAGTCATATTCATAATTTAAAATAAAACTGATCCAAAATAGTCATATTCATAATTTAAAATAAAACTGATCCAAAATAGTCATATTCATAATTTAAAATAAAACTGATCCAAAATAGTCTTAATATTCATAATTTAAAATAAAACTGATCCAAAATAGTCATATTCATAATTTAAAATAAAACTGATCCAAAATAGTCATATTCATAATTTAAAATAAAACTGATCCAAAATAGTCATATTCACAATTTAAAATAAAACTGATCCAAAATAGTCATATTCATAATTTAAAATAAAACTGATCCAAAATAGTCATATTCATAATTTAAAATAAAACTGATCCAAAATAGTCATATTCATAATTTAAAATAAAACTGATCCAAAATAGTCTTAATATTCATAATTTAAAATAAAACTGATCCAAAATAGTCATATTCATAATTTAAAATAAAACTGATCCAAAATAGTCATATTCATAATTTAAAATAAAACTGATCCAAAATAGTCATATTCAAAATAAAACTGATCCATAATAGTCATATTCAAAATAAAACTGATCCAAAATAGTCATATTCAAAATAAAACTGATCCAAAATAGTCATATTCAAAATAAAACTGATCCAAAATAGTCATATTCATAATTTAAAATAAAACTGATCCAAAATAGTCATATTCATAATTTAAATTAAAACTGATCCAAAATAGTCATATTCATAATTTAAATTAAAACTGATCCAAAATAGTCATATTCATAATTTAAATTAAAACTGATCCAAAATAGTCATATTCATAATTTAAATTAAAACTGATCCAAAATAGTCATATTCATAATTTAAATTAAAACTGATCCAAAATAGTCATATTCATAATTTAAATTAAAACTGATCCAAAATAGTCATATTCATAATTTAAATTAAAACTGATCCAAAATAGTCATATTCATAAGGTTTTCCCCTTAAATGTTTTCTTAGGGGTATTTAATTTAAAACTCAATTCCAAATTCCTCATTTTCTCAATTTATAAACATATTTTGAGACAACCACGATAGATGGCGCTAAGTATTCCACAATACGAAATACTAAGGTAGAAAAGTGCGGTTGTAGAGGACTATTCGATTTTTGTCCGCCCCTTCGTTTCGGGCTATGATGGTGAGGAGGAAGAGGAGCTGGAGAATGTAACCAAGGGCAACGGCTCGAAGAGGGGGGGGGGGCGGAGCAGAGACCGAAAAGAGAGAATACAGCGCGGGGGGGAGTGGGGGACTAAGGGGGGGGGGAGTCGTATATTTCTGAGCATGGCCCAACTGATATAATAAATCAGGGCTCGATAACCCGTGGTTACTAATTGAAAATGGGAAAATAATGAAGGTTTTACGTTGCTTCAATCTCTTAAAGTTTATTAACGAGTTAATCTCATTAAAACCTCGAAAACGCGACGCGCTTAAAATTATCATTAGCTTTAGTCAGCCTTAATTTAAACAATGAACCACTTTAAAAAGAATACCTTCATCCCGTTCTTTATAAATATGACGATTTGAGGCAGAAATTTTGGTAACAATTGAAAAATCTAATTCCTTCATATCAAGGGTTTTCTAAACGGTAATTTTTAAGATTTAACTTCAAACCAACAAATATTTTTGGTGTGAGATTTTACCACGCTTAAAATTATGTATTTTAAATAACCTTTCCGCGTGTGTAACGCCCATTTTGGCCTTCATAAGACCAAAATGTCAATTTGTATTTTTTTATTTCGGCGGATTTAAATTATATGAAAATTACTCATTGATATTGAAAAACTAAATTTTCCATAATTGAGAAATGTTGCCATTGCCTCATTATTTTATATATTGTAAAATATACTAAATATTTCGACTCTGTCTATTATAGATTGTTTCGAAAAACGTCCTTATTAAGAAATCAGAGACACTGTGTAGATAGGGATGTATTCTTTCATCATAAGAAACAACGTTCTTTAAAATAATATTAGAAATTATACATTCGTGGGTTGGAGATCCTTTTCAATGGGAGTTATTTTACTGGAAAACCGCTCAAATCGAATTGTTTGAATAACACCACATGAAGGCGCAAAATGTAAACACTTATTAGTTTCTTATTTTAGAATCATATTTTTATCCTGTTATAGCAGAAGTAAATGAATCGAGGTAATCAGATTGATATTCTCCCCGTGTTGGAAGCGTTTTCCTTATGAAGTGACATTTTGACCTCGAATTAGAAATTTTGCGCGCTTCTAGGCCAAAAAAAAAACGTTATTGTTTTTATGAAACCATTTTTTATACATAGAAATGGCTATACCCACAATTCCCAAGTGCAATTTAGGGATGGAAATTACCTTATATTTGACCCGATTTTCTCATTATTTTCATAAGGAAAACGCCCTCCGATTCTGAGCGCTATTTCATTTACTTCTGGTTATAGCTTTAGAAAATGATATGACAAATTTACCGATTATTCTTCGAAAATGAATTCTTGAAAAAATATGTTACGTTGGCAGTATAGACAAAGAAATGTATTAAATAGTTTTAAAAATATTTATTTTTCCTATTAGGGCAAAATCGTGACTTCCTAAATTTCCAAAAACCTGTAAATCGTCCGTTTAAAGAATAAAGTCTTCCGCATTGGCGTGGCAGGCTGGCCAGGGCTGGCACTATTTTAGAGATATAAAATAATAATAAAAAGTGAGTGGGGGTGGGTCAGGAGGGAGGCGAAAGTGGTCTAAGGTGGCCGCCAGAGAGAAAGTAGATTTCGATATCCCACTTAATACCCCCCTAATCTTAAGGGCCCCGAAAAGGGCGAGGTCGCGTAACATTGATTTTTCCCGAATTTCCTCCAACACTCAACACGCTTTTCTCTCTGGCTCACGCGGCGTATTACCAAGGAAACTACTATTCTCGCCCTCCAAGATGCTTACCCAGCTTTTTTTGGACGACGTAAAAGATCGGCGATTTTTGGCAGCCTAAATTCGCGCCCATCGTCATAATGTGGTTCCTATTAATGGGTTGTTAACCAAATTTCTACTCAAACCCTGCCCCCTACTTACCCCCTTGGCTTTAGTCACCACTCTGTAATCTATTTTATTATATCAGCTATAGATTTTTTATCTTTTTTTATGTGGTAGATTTAATGTCTAAAATTGGCCTACTGGCGCCTGTAGAAGTGCTCCAGCCGCGGTACACCAGTGTCTAGGGATACGTTAACTTACAGGGGTTGATATTTAATAATTTTCCGAATTTGTGGATTGTTTATGTTAACGGAAAGGTTGAAATTTAATATTAGATTAATAACTATCAAATGTTTCTCTAACGCGAATGGTTCATTTTTTCAGAAATTTATCTGTGTAATTATAAATTAAATTGAACTAATATAATACTGTAAGGAATACTATCAGACAATTTGCCTTAAATAAAACCTATCTACTTTATTTACTTTTTGTAGTAAAAGACATAGTTTGATTAGGTAAAATATTTGTGGATTATTTATGTTAACGGAAATAAAAATTGAAATAAGAAAATGTGTCAAAGATCTAATTACAATTGATGTGTGAAATTCAAATTCATTCCGGTTTCATCAAAATTATTTGATTCAAACCGGATGTGTAGGATTTAATTGGCACATTGGATCAAGTAATTTTCGTAAGGGATTCGGGTAACCAATGAGATAACGCGGTGTTTTTATTGACTTTCAAGCGACACAGAAGGTTAATTTTAAAGACATTCTTAATGGGAATTTAACTTCAGGTATTTGGTGTGGAACACCAAAGTTTGCGGCTCTGGCCGCTCTTGCCTTTGGCTTTAGAAATGACTGGCGCCACTGTACAAGGCAATTTGAAAAAATGAAAGGGTTTTTACATAAAGATTGCTTTGCAGGATATATTCCCTTTAAGGGGGAAGAATACAGTAATAGCCTCTTTTTCGTTCAAGCCGAACGTTTCTGTTTTAACAATTACATAATTGAATTATCTTTTTCTTATTAGGCTGAACCTTCCTCTAGTGCTTAAAATAATTTTGATAATTCTAATATTAATAGTTAACGAGATATAAGGTCCTAATTAAAAGGTAGTTTGGGCGCTTGCCCAACTTGTTTAGCTCCGGGGATCCGAATTAAAACGTAATAACTTAATTACTTTTAAATTTAAAAATGTCAAAATTATTTTAGTCACTAGACAAGAAGCTGTTCTACGCTTAAATATTAATTTGATAAGTTAAAATACAAAATTAAAAGAGTTCAGCTTGAAATAGAGCGAAAGTAGACAATGACCACTGTAGTCTTCCCCCTTAAGCAGAAATATTTAATTCCACGGACTGATAAAACTAAAATACTAAATGTTGTGATTTTTTTAATTGATGTCCGATGTCCCAGCAAGAAAGAGGTGAATAAAAGACAGAGTACGTGAACTCAAAACTGAACAGCCAGATAACGAATTGAACGAAGCATTTGAGATGTCGGAGAGTGGAGCATTCTTTAGCGTTAATTTATCCATTAATTCTATATCATTGGCGTTCTATACTCCATTTAACGGAGTATGAAAGAGAAATTCACGGAGTCGATAGCCGGCAGCCCTGCCATGCCCTGCGTCCTCGCCCTGCCCCTCTCCATTCTACGTAATCTGGAGGCGCCTAGTCTATTGTCCCTTGTCCCTCTATATTGTATAGTTTCATTTCGGACGCACTTTGGGGCGCTGCTAACGTAATTTCTCAATTTTAAGAGCAGACGCTTAATAGGCCCATTTCCACTAACGCCCTCTATCGAGCGACGCTTTCTCTTTCAGCGGCTCCCTCTATCTGATCTTTTCGTCATTTTATCTCTCGCCCATTACCCTCTTCGGCAACACCTTCTCGGCTCGAATGCGCACTCCAAATGTACTTTTATTTTCTCGTGGTTTGCCCATTTTTGCCATCTGACAATAATGTTCGATTCAACGATGAGAAATGATTAAAATTCATCCTGATTCAACTAGATTTAATCAGTCGTAGATCAGTGTAAATCGAGCTTATTAGATTTATGATATCTTTATTTTTTTTTGGAACTCCAAGCTCAAATCACTTCTTGATTAAATCACGGTTAAATCTGATTAAAATCAAATCTGGCTGTTTCAAGAATAAAAATTATTTATAAATGATTAAACCCGACTTAAATCAAATCTGAAGCTCGGGCTATTTGAAGATTAAAAATTATTTATAAATGATTAAACCAGATTAAAATCAAATCTGAATTTCTGACTTTTTAAAGATTACAAAATATTTATAAATGATTAAATCCGATTAAAATACAATCTCAAATTCTGGCTATTTTACGGTTAAAAATTATTTATAAATGGTTAAACCCGACTTAAATCAAATCTGAAGCTCTGGCTATTTAAAAATTTTAAATTATTTAATAATGAATAAATCTGACTATAATCAATTCTGTAGTTATGGCTGCATAAGTACGAAAAATGGTTAAACCATGATTAAACCTGATTAAAATAAAGTATCTAGCTTTAGCTGAGTAAAGATTAAAAATGATTAAATCATGATTTAATCTGATAATGATCAAATGTTTATTTCTGACTGTATAAAGGACGAAAATCATTAAATCCTGATTAAAATAAAATTGTAACTTTGTCTATTTAAGGATTAAAAGTAATGAAATCATGATTAAATCTGAGTAAAATCAAATGTTTATATTTTGTTGTATAAAGACGAAAAATGCTTAAAACATGATTAAATCTGATTAAAACAAAGGCTTAGCACTTTTTTTTATCTATTTTACTTCATAAACAGTAAGAAATTAGACCTTCTAAACTCTATTTTCAGACCTTAATATACAATTATTTATTTCACTGAGCTTCTTTGAAATCGCGGAACAAAGCTTAACATAAAATTTAAATATTTTGTATTTGAATAAAGGTACAATTTTACAAACATAAACTTTCGGCACTCTTAGTTGGGTACTCATAGTTTGACGCCACAATCAATATCCCCTATATTTAAAATCTGTAATCAAATTTTTAAAGACATAACTGTTGCTAAATATTCCAGGTGATTGGAATCTATTTGTAGTGTGTTATTTTAAAGAAAATATTTAAAAAGGAAATAACGTACTATTAAAATACTAGTCTCGAAATTGGTCCATATAATTTATTTCTTCGTTTAAGGGAAATAAATAGTATTCAAGAGGACTAAAAGCATAAACATAGCTTTTTTATACCTTAACCACAAGTACTGGAAAAGGTTTAGTTCTAGGGCTACTTCCCTATCAATACCCCAAAAGGTATCGTATTAAACGTGAAAAGGTAAAATGGGTCTAAAATAAATTATTAGACCTTTTTTAGTAACTAAATCGATTGAAAAAAATTAAAAGTCCAATTTTAGTCGATTTATAAACCTTTACTTTTAACAGTGTAACTATGTAAAATGATAAAATTACACCAAGAATGTATTTATTTATACTCAGGGAGAATGAATATGTTGATATTATTTTTAGTGTTTCTCCAATTCCACCCGTTGGGGCCCCCCGGTATGCTCCTCCGCTTTAATAAAATCAAATAATACAGCAATCTCATTGGTTCTTAAAAATGGCGTTTTTCGACGCGATTAACGCCTCCTTTTCTCCTCCCCCCCCCCTTAGCGTGACGGGGTTAGGGCCTCAACGTGTCCGTCGATAGTCTCGACATATTCATTCTCCCTGAGTATAAATAAATACATTCTTGATTACACTGAATAGGAACGTGTACTAAATAGAAATGCACTAATCAATTTGAGAAAATCAACGAGAGCCTGCACAGGTACATGTTTCTATAGCGAATAAAGTTAGCAAGATGGCGAGAGTCAAAGAACCTACGACACAATTTGTACCAAAATGGAAAAATGTCTGATCGAGCAAATAGCAAACAACCAGTATATCAGACGAATTGCGAATTCGTATTTTTCAGCACGTCGCTGCCTGCACAGTCGGCTTGACTACTTTCGATTTCCGATGTAGGTCATCCCTGTCGAACACAGGGGCCAGGATTTTGACTCTCGCCAAATCAAAGGCACCTCCCAAAGTAGAGAATAGGTAGGGGGGATCTGTTTTCACGCCACCGACTAATTCCAGTCCACGTGTTAGCGGCGAATAATTTGTTCGATTGTTCTCTCATACAATCCCAACGTACCCATTTTAAGGCCGTTTTCAAAAGACATCTAAGCTATCATCTGACCAAAATTGTAAGCTATTTTTCCTACTGATACACGTGTGATTTGTCTGGTTAGCCGAGCAACCAACTACAATCCATATCCAAATCAAACCAATTTAACTAGGCTCGTCAGTCCCTTTATAAACGCTAATTTATCCTAGATTTTAAAAACGGCTTGATCTCGATCGTCAACGCAAAAAAATTCTCGGTTACGCTTAAGATATTTTTTTTTCTTCGACGCAAAAATTATCCGTTAGGCCTAACGCGAGTTTTTCGCCGTAGTCGCTCAGTATACCGCATCGTTTTTGTCCTTTTACAAAGACCATTTAAAGAGTAGCTTGCACGTCCAGATTCTATGTATTAATATTTCCTGAATGGGTTTTATCAGGAATGTATTCATTTCAACCATGCATTAGGTAGTTCCCTTTTTTACGAACCTCTGGCCTCAGTCGCTCGGATGGGAGGGGCTTAGTTATTGCACGGCCAACTTTGATTTCGCGCTGCCGCGCTATAGCGGCCATAACAATCGCCGTGTTTTTGCAAAATAAGATTTTTCCCGCCAGGGAGAAGGAGCGCTAGAACTCCTCACATAATTTATCTTTTTATTGCCGCCTTCCAGTGCAATCAGCTGTTATTCTTCAAAGAAAAAGTCGTTTTTTCCCAGGTTTTATATTTTTATTTTATTAACGAAAGAGTAAATTAATATTTTAGTTATATTTAAATTATAATTTAGCTTTGAAATATTTTTAATAATCTATTTATATTCTACGACAATAAAAATAAAAAATGTGTATCTCCGGCTCTGCTCCGGCAGATGTGGTCAACACCTTATCACGGTAATGCGTAATTATGAATAGTATTTTTTATAAAACCAATAATTCAAATATTTTAAATTAAGTAATTATTTACCTACATCTTTAAAATAATGTTGTTGATAATTATTCTTGATATTAAATAGATATATTTTTAGTATAGTTGTAAAGTGAATCTTTGAATAACAAAGTAAATGTTACTGAAGTTTGTATTCTTTTCTAGATATTGGCTTATATACAAGCTCTTTTACTTTTTCATGCTTAGCAGAAATTGTGCGCGTTATGTTATCCATAACCGGAGGGACTATTTTCTGACAGACTATCCCTGCAATTAATTTGGCAGGTTCTGGATCACAACTATAAAATAGTGGACAGAGTTCGTGCTTTGGCAAAATGCATTTCTCAAGTTCATCGTAAACACCTTGAGACCCGCAAATGTTGCACAAAGGTGACTATTCTTGATACAATTAATATGAATGGACGACTTGGATATTTAAGATTTCCTCTATCTTGGTTTTTAATCAAATCCAATAGTGGAGAGCTGTGACATGGCTGGGAAATGTTTACAACGCAGCAGCCACAAAATTCCTTCTTTTGTAATTCCCTCAAAACATACCCAGCTAAGTATGCTTCACAGGCTAATTTTAAGGTATAACATTGAGTTTCAGGAGTGATCAAAAGGGCATCTAAAATATTTTTATAGTCTTCAGGAATTTGATTGTCGGACAATTTAGAAGGTCTTGTATCACACCAAGGAGATGGCTTTTGTAACTCCCGTTTCTACATTAATTTTTCCAACGTATCTCTTCAGTGTCATCTTTGATGGGAGCTTTAGGAAACCATTTTTCCTTGAAAATTGGTAACCTTTAATTAACCTGTAATTTTAGGTTTTGACGCCAAATTTTTGATTGCCAGTTATTTATGGTGACTTTTATTGAGTTTTTATATTTCTACAATTTCTTTTTCGATTTCATCTTCAGCCACCTCAGAAATATTTTTTCCTGAAGAACTTGCACTAGCACTTTCAACATGACTGATAAATATTTTTTTAAATAAAGATACAAACCTGAAATATAATCGTCGTCCTTGAAATGTAGACTACATTTTTACCACTTTCACTCATTTGAAAATCTTTTCATTTAATGATTTTTAACCATAATAACCGAAGATTTTCATTGCTTGGGAACTCGTGAAAAGACAAATCTGTCATATTTTTTTGTATTTGAGGTACCAGATGGTATGGTTTCATATTCATATACGTTTTATTATTAATAACAATAAATCAAAAATTACGCGTCTCTTTATATGAAATTCTCCCCTCTTTGACTAAAAAACACATTTCCTTTAATTAGTTTAGTTTATCTGGCAATTTTACCCGAACATAATTCTAAAACATGTTATTTTCATTTCATTTATGCCAACGTGTTTTTTCCGAAAAAATTATGTTATTACGAGATAAAACGTTTTTTCCGGATTTAATTCGAGTCCCCCGCCTTTGCCTGTAATAAAATTTACATATTTTGTGAGGAGACGTAGCGCCCTAGCGGGACAATTTTCTTTCGCTTATTTACATGGGATTTTAAAATTTTGTTATGGCCGCTATAGCGCGGCAGCGCGAAATCAAAGTTGGCCGTGGTTATTGTTCACGCGCCAGCACTCAAAATTTTTATTGAACGGAAACGTTTTGAAACTTGACTAGCTTCAGTGCCAAGGCTTAGTACGAAATTTGGTTTCTAAAATTTTAATACACATCGAATGAACGAAAATAGGTAAGAATATTAATAATAAATTCCTTTTTTTATGATTATCAAGTAATTTTGTTATGGTACAGTAATTTTTCTAAGAATCACGAGTCCATTTCTTAGCGGGTTAAATCGCGCAATACCGGAAACGTTACGTGGATCGATTCAACTACAAACGCCTGTCTCCTGATTGGCTCAAGTGATTACGTAAAATGCCCAAAGGCACCGCCCATCTGAGACCCAGATGGTAGAAAAGGTAATAATATAGTTCGATATTCATTGTAGAAATAAATACATTCATGGTTTTATCGAAAAGCCTAAATTATGGAAACATCTATTTTATATTTTATGTACCCCTGGTAGGGTACGTCTCTCTAAACTTGGGTGTGCGGCGTGACGAACACTTCTACAGGCGTTTAGTCTTATTTATCGTTAACTATAGTATAGTAAAATGTAGTGTGTTGCGTCAGTGGTATCAGAAGTATAAAATATATTAATACCAGAGAGTGTAAAGTCGCTTCGCTACAGAGAGGCGCCTCTTCCTATCCCCGTAATGTTAAAATTTCGTGGTACGTTTTTTCCCCATGAGAGCGTTGAAGAAGCAGACGACGGTGTTTGCAATTCCCGGACACACGATGGCACTGTAAAATTGCTTATCAAAGAAAAATAAATTTTGCTCTCAATAGGTTAAAGTTGAATTCAGCTCAGTCAGCTGTGATGTTGAATTATTTTAACTATTTAAGTAAAACAGTTGATTTCGTAAGAAATATAAAAGTAAGTTTATTATCAACTGTACTTTTTTAATATATCAAAAGAAATTCGTGGAATCTAAAGTGGAATATTTTATGGGCTGGCCAAGTCTTAATTAAATATACCAAAACCATGGTAGAACATGTGTTTTGAATAGCAGCGGTGAATTAAATATTCTGAAATATAATTAAGAACATTTTCTTTTAGAAGGTTTGGACTTTCAATGGCTTTGCAAATTTCTAAATCTTCGTCAGTGAATTGTCCTTTACCTTGCAAAACCCAATGGTTATCATATTTGGACAATTCTTCATGGTCCAGGAGCTGGTACTTTAAACGAGTCTGTTTAAAATAAAGTCATCCAAATTGTCAATTCAATATGAATCTGATGGTTTTAAGAGGCTATTGACTGATGCAGCTCTGTACGCTGCCTGGTATTGTTGAGGATTTGGATGATCTCAATTGTCTCCTTATTGGCGAATGGAACCAAAGTAGTTTTCTAAAAATCTTTGACTAATTCTTCCAGTTACTAAGAACTTAAAACCAAAATTATCCTTTATATCATTCCATAGGAGTAGCAAAGACTGAATTGATAGTTTCCACCCTTCAATACAAGGTAAGGTTTTATACCTACAGTTCTGAAGCTACCATGTATTAAACCTTTCCAATTTTTCTTTCAGCATTGATATGTGGATGGATTGATCAGTCATTGCTCTCTTACAGTGTGTTTCATTGTTTAATGTCCTGCTATTGCAGCAATCAAAAAGGCCATTCATGTGTAAGAGGAACTCTGCTGTGTATGTGCTTTCAATTGTTAACTCTCCTAATCCCAGTGAACAGGCCATTTGAATTAGAAACACTTCGACTGCAAATTTGGGCAGCTAAACTGACTTTCATGTTAGAAAATGTTGGTAACTTGATATGTTTACGTTTCAGCTTATGTGTGCTTTGAAACTTACCAATTTCTTGGTCTATTTTGAAAAAATGTTCTAGGACTGCCCAAGAAACTAGATTGCCTTCCACTATTATGGGATACCGTTTGAAATTGTTCCTCACACTTTTCAAGAGATGTGGAGGATCAATTTCAATGAATGGCTTTTCCACTGATATCCCCATACTTTTGAACAAATTTTGATTGCCTGTTCCTTGGTCACAGACTACAGCTTTGGCCAATACGTTTTAGGTGAGTTACGCAATCATGAAGCAATATCTTCAAAGTCTGTTCGTGACAAGCATCTTTTGTGAGGAAGTAACCAATTGGTAGTTTGAATTTCAGTTTTATGTCATTCACCATGAACACTAGGGCCTGATTTGCGTACTATTTTGACCTTCCATATGGACCGAAGTCTACGAAACCTTCAATGTTATCGTTTTCATTATTGTCAAAATGTTTAGTTGAATGGCTATAATTATGTTCAGTACAAATATATTTAAATGGAATAGAATTCAATAGATAGTTCTGGGTTTAAATTCATAGGAATTGACTTTATCCACTGTAAAAAAAATTTCATTTAAAGCTAGTGTTCATCATTGTGAATATTTTATATAAATTATCATTTTCTTCGTTGAATTGATTTTGGAGGGCATAATTTGGCATTTGTAGTGCGGCGTTTACCTTACACCATGTTGTAGTTGTAACATGATCTTCAGGTGCATTTTCATTTGCTACTATTTGAATTAATTATAAATGAACATAAGGCAGTAAGAGACCATGGCGGGATATGTTTTTGCCTTCAGTTTACCTAGGGAAAACCGTGGTTTCATTGGAATTTTCCAAAAAAAATAGTAGGTGTAGCTAATGGTGTAAGCCTGTTTTTGGTTTTGATATTCATAAAACAATCGTCAGTGAAATGAAGCCCGCAAAATACGTGATTAAAGTGTAAGTAATCTGTAGTTTTATTTTGGAGCTTTTCACTGTTTACATTTTGCAGCCACTGCAGAACTATTAAGTTTTAAGAAATGTTAATGTATTAGAATAGGATTATTAAATTAAAACGCGTATTCACCGGTCTTTATCCCTTGGAAACTTGAAAGAAAAAGACAGACACGTGGTTACCTTTATATTCGATTTACAATTTTTAGCCGAACAAGACATTTCAAAATAAATTAAATACCTAAAACACTTTCTTTTTTGCGTCTTCTCAAACTCTAATCTAACACGCGCCGGAGATACTACTAGCGCCATCAAACGCCCGGGAATTGTGGACATTCTCGGCGAATAAAATCGTACCACGGATTTTTTAAAGAGAGGCGCCTCTCTGTAGCGAAGCGACTTTACACTCTCTGTTAATACATAGTTTGCATCCCTACGTCATCAATGACGCAGTTCCAAGTATAGATATAAGAACCAAGAATAAATATTTAATTTGAGCAAGAATGAACGGTTCTATGCCGCCATTTTGAAGGTGTAGATTTCTTAGTAAAACGGGAGGGTGAACAGTTTCAATCGTCTGTTTGCGGATTTTAATTATTTTCAAATGATTAAGAAATTATTTTCACGTTAAAAATGGTTATCTGACTGATTAAAAATTGTTCGAGTAGTTCAATTACCAAGGAAGAGCGAAAATTGTTTATTCGATAGCGAAGGTAATTGTAAAAAGGATGACCGCAAAGGCCTAACTTTGATAAGCTTTGTTAACTTCTTTTCGTAGATATTTCTGTCGTAATTTGATATTTTATTTAAATAACCCGGCCTTAGAATCTTATCTGGCTTTGTTTAGGGACCATTTAAAATTTTAAAGCATAAATCTAATACGTTTTGTAGCTTTGACGAGATTACCAACAAAATGGCTACCTATTTAGTAGCTACGCGCGAAATGGTTTGAATTTTTGATCGCCCTCCCAGTTTCCTTGGAGACCATAGGCCCCTCCCTTCGGTGCAAACTATGTATACGAGAGAAGTATATATCTATCTACCCTGCTAATTTTATTCGCTTGAAATATATCTGCGGAGAATTCGCGCCCAACGAAATCCGCCACGAGCCTGTGAAGATACATGTTTTATTTCAATGCCATAGATGGATACGTTTCTCGTAAGAGATATATTATGTAAAGGCTGCTTATCACTGGGGGGAGAAAAGGCGCAGGGGTTAGTGACAACGCAAAAAAATCCCGCTAGGCCTAACACAATATTTTTGCGTCCAATGCGTCGTAGCGTTTTGATCGTTATGAAAACCAATACTAAAACGTAAAAAAAACCGTTAATAGTGTTTATATGGAAATAACCTATTAAAGTTAATTCAGTTAATCAAACTGTAACAATTTTGATTTGAAGCAAACCAAATAACGAGTAGTAATTAAATTTAACTAAGATTATTTTAAATTTTAGTTATGGATGTTATTCCTATTTCCCTCAATGGTGAAGCACACGCTATTTCAACGGGGTTTTCCTTCAAATTTATTAATTTTTTCCCGGAAAATGTATGGCAACCCTGTTTTTAACGACAATGAAGCAGGGTTGCCATACAATTTTCAGTAGAAATATTATAAATTTGAACGAAAACTTTGTGGAAACCCTGTTGAAATAGCAACTGCTTCAGCATTGTTCCTTTCAAGCTTCCAAAAATCGCCTCTTGAGTGAAATAGGAATATCGTCCATTAATTAGACAGAAAAATTGTTATTAAATGATTGAAAATCAAATAAGCCATTTTTAAACCTAAAAATTATATTCTTTGATTTCTTTGTAATTATATTGATTATTATTAGGACTTATTGTACGAAGTTAAACGTTTTATAGAATATATATTTAATACAGAACTTAAATTTGATCTTCTTTAGTAAAACTGCTATAGATGGCGCCATACCAAATATTTCAGAATTAGAGGGTTTCGTAGGGCCATTTCAAAATTAAGAACATTTTACAGGGTTATTTCAGAATTAATATTACAGTGCGATTCGGAGTTATAGGGTTTTATAGAACAATTTTAGAAAATTTAGAAGATTTTCATAGGACCATTTCGGAGTTATTGGATTTTTTCAAAGTTAGAGGATTTTCATAGGACCATTTCGGAGTTATTGGATTTTTTCAAAGTTAGAGGATTTTCATAGGACCATTTCGGAGCTATTGGATTTTTTCAAAGTTAGAGGATTTTCATAGAACCATTTCAGAATTAGAGGATTTTCATAGAACCATTTCAGAATTAGAGGGTTTTCGTAGGCCCATTTCAGAATTAGACAATTTTCATAAGACCATGTCGATTTATAGGATTTTCATAGAGCCATTTCAGAATTAGAGAATGTGATATGAACATTTCAGAATTAGAGAATTTGATATAAACATTTCAGAATTAGAGAATTTGATATGAAAATTTCAGAATTAGAGAATTTGATATGAACATTTCAGAATTAGAGAATTTGATATGAACATTTCAGAATTATATAACTTGACACTACCATTTAGGGGTTATAGTATTTTCATTGGACAATTTCAGAATTATGGAATTTTCTTAGGATAATGTAAGAATAACTCGATTTTATAGAACCCTTTCAGAATTATAGGCTATTATATAGATCGCGGATAATTTATATTCCACCTATATCTACGACAGAGTACAATCTAACAGTTACTAATCCCTATGTAAAAAATGGAGTTAGGCTCGGATTTCATTGGTTAAGCGTAATCTAAACAGCGCGAGGGTTAGTTCAAGAGGTCGAGACTCCTAATTTTATAATCTCAAAAACCTCTCGAACCGCTCAAGCGGCCTAGCTAGGCACGTATGCGGCAGCCACTACGAGCCATTAGTTTTCCCCGTTCTTATAATCTTATTCCTCGCTCACCTCCCCCCCCCATCAGTCTTCAGTCACTTTTTCCCCCTGTGCCGGAAGCCCCGCAGTGGCGCCACCTTTCGAAGGCCCGAGTCTACGTTGATAATAATTAATTCGAAAAACACACAAAAGCCAAGGCTTAGGGTAAAGAGAGGTAGATGAAGAGGGGGAAAAACCCAACCAGAAGCCAACAAAGTTAGCGAATTGAAATTTTCAGAGCTCCCCCCTTTTCCCTCTCCCCCTTCCGTGCAGGTGGGGGTTTATGTTTGATTGACGTAAAGTAAAAAAAGAAAAAAGAAAAAACAAAGTTTCTTTTTCCCACTCCCTAGATGGAGGCCTGTACGTATACCGCCTTTTCGTGCTTGCTTTTATAATTCGTTATCGCGTTCAGTATAGTTTCCGTGTGTTAGTTTTTTGATAAACATTTCGCAAATGTTTTTGTAAAGATGGGCCTCGGTCGCCGCTGTTGCCTTTTAGGCCTTGCTTTCAGAGCTAGCTTTTAGCTACATAAACACTTGTTTTGGGATGCGAAAAGATATGCCCGAGTCACTTGACGGAATAGGGAGGAGCTCACTGAAATTCGTTCAGAATTATTTAAGCGATTCTGTGAACCTTTAACGAATAGGCTTTTAGGGTGGCACATTTTGTGGGACGCCAAAATTATGGTAGGTCAAAGGGCGCCGAAAATGGTAATGCTCCCATGACAGTTTTTAATAATAAAACCAAAAATTTGTGCTAATTTCAAAAATATCATAAAAAACAAAACAAAAAATTTATGCTAATTTAAAAAATATTATAAAAAATTAAAAAAAAACCCAAACATTTATGCTAATTTCAAAAATGTTATAAAAAACCAAAAATTTATGCAAATTTAAACAAATATTAAAAATACCGGAAAGTAATGCTAATTTTAAAAATATTATAAAAAAACCCAAAAATGTATGCTAATTCCAAAAATATTATAAATAAAACCAAAATGTTTTGCTATTTTCAAAAATATTATAACTAAAACCAAAAAGGTATGCTAATTTCATAAATATTATAAATAAAACCCCAACAAATTGAGAAAGGATTAAATAACGATAGTTGGTTTCAATTTTCAAAACGGTTTTGTTTAATTTTATCTTAATTATTTCAATAATTTGATGTAGATATTTTTGGGTTTAATTTTACAGCAAGATTTTTAAAATGACTTAAAGGCGTGATCATATGTTTCGTAGTGGAGAATCGTAATTTAATACTGAAACCTGAATTAAAAATTTTTTTAATTTAGTATGTGATTTTCTCATTTATATAAGTAAAACAATTAATAAATTGGATCGATTTGGTAATTTATAATTTGAATGTTTATGGGCTTTTACGATTTAGACGCGATCAGAATATTTGCAACGTAATTTAGGCGTCTTCTCAATTTTTATTAAAATAATTTGTGAAATAAATATAAAGTTTTTCTTAATATTCTTACTTCGGATATCTTATAAAACAGGACACAACCTTACCTACAATGTGTCAACCAAAGTCCACAGTACAATCAAAGTATTCGGCTATTCGGGTTTAAAACCTTGCGGCAGATAAATATATACATTATTACGACACCGTTAAATGATTATACAGTAAAAAAATAATTGAAATGAAATCTGTCACATTGCTGTCATAAAGCTTAAATCGTTATTAAAATTATAAAAAATTAAAACATTTTCACTAAAATCATTAAAATATGTGAATAAATTTCGATTAAAATCATTAAAATATGTGAATAAATTTCGATTTAAATCATTAAAATATGTGAATAAATTTCGATTAAAATCATTAAAATATGTGAATAAATTTCGATTAAAATCATTAAAATATGTGAATAAATTTCGATTAAAATCATTAAAATATGTGAATAAATTTCGATTAAAATCATTAAAATATGTGAATAAATTTCGATTTAAATCATTAAAATATGTGAATAAATTTCGATTAAAATCATTAAAATATGTGAATAAATTTCGATTAAAATCATTAAAATATGTGAATAAATTTCGATTAAAATCATTAAAATATGTGAATAAATTTCGATTAAAATCATTAAAATATGTGAATAAATTTCGATTAAAATCAATAAAATATGAGAATAAATTTCGATTAAAATCATTAAAATATGTGAATAAATTTCGATTAAAATTATTAAAATATGTGAAAAAATTTCGATTAAAATCATTAAAATATGTGGATAAATTTCGATTAAAATTATTAAAATATGTGAAAAAATTTCGATTAAAATCATTAAAATATGTGGATAAATTTCGATTAAAATCATTAAAAATAAATTAACAAAATTTTATTAAAATGATTAAAAATAATTTAATACATTGTGATAAAACAATATTAAAAATAGAATAAAATGTTATAATATTTAAAAATAAACGAATAATTTGTGATTAACGTGATTAAAAGTATAATTAAACTTTGATTCACATGATTAAAATATAATTAAATTATAAAAAATAATGATTACATTTGAATTAAAAATCAATGATTATATTTGTATTAAATATGATAAAAAATAATTATTATATTTGGATAAAAAATGATTAAAAATAAATGATTATATTTGGATTAAAAATGATTAAAACTCAATGACTCTATTTGGATTAAAAATGATTATATTTGGATTAAAAATGATAAAAATAAATGATTATATTTGTATTAAAAATGATTAAAAATCAATGATTATCTTTGGATTAAAAATGATTATATTTGGATTAAAAATGATTACAAATAAATGACTCTATTTGGATTAAAAATGATTATATTTGGATTAAAAATAATAAAAATAAATGATTATATTTGTATTAAAAATGATTAAAAATCAATGATTATCTTTGGATTAAAAATGATATAAATCAATGATTATATTTGTATTAAAAATGATTACAAATAAATGATTATATTTGTTTTAAAAATGATTAAAAATCAATGATTATATTTGTATTAAAAATGATATAAATCAATGATTATATTTGTATTAAAAATAATTTAAAATCAATGATTATATTTGGATTAAAAATGATAAAAATCAATTATTATATTTTGATTAAAAAAGATTAAAAATCAATGATTATATTTGTATTAAAAATGATTATATTTGTATTAAAAATGATAAAAATAAATGATTATATTTGTATTAAAAATGATAAAAATCAATGATTATATTTGGATAAAAAATGATAAAAAATTAATGATTATATTTGTATTAAAAATGACTAAAAATCAATGATTATATATTTGGATTAAAAATGATAAAAATCAATGATTATATTTGGATTACAAATGATAAAAATAAATGATTATATTTGGATTAAAAAGGATTAAAAATCAATGACTGTATTTGGATTAAAAATGATCAAAATTAAATGATTATATTTTGATTAAAAATGATCCAAATTAAATGATTATATTTTGATTAAAAATGATCCAAATTAAATGATTATATTTTGATTAAAAATGATCCAAATTAAATGATTATATTTTGATTAAAAATTATTATATTTTAATTACACTTTTAGGGCAAAATATTATGGAATTATCTGGGCACTCGGTGAAAACCTTTACGCGTGGCCCATAATCCTTAAATAAATCTTAACTCAGGCAAATAAACCGTGGTGGCTACTATGGCAGGATAGCTTCGTTTGAAGTAGTTAAGCACGCTAAGAGTTTTGTTTTATTAATGATAGGGAAATGTCGCCCTTTATTCTTGCGTATCTCGCTTATCATTAAATTCTTCGACGTTGCGATTACGGGTAATATAGCAGTTGTGTTTATTTGCTTTTAGTTGTTTAACTAGATAAGGCGCTCTCGAGTGGATCCCCCCAAAATATGACCGCCTTTCGCTCCATTTAATTACGCCCCCTTTCGCCCTGCTTTTTTCTTAATATACCTAAATTTGACCAATTACCATACCTGACACTTTGGTCGCGTTAGTAGTTGTCGAAAGAATTAATATTTTGATACGTCGATTTAGCTAAAGTGAAAAGAGTGTAGGTTACTTTTTATTTCAATTTAATAGTTTTAACTAGCAATTAATTCAAATGAATAATTAAAAGCAACTTATTTAAAAAATTGACCGAAAAAAATGCTCAATTCTGAGATAAAATTTCACGTATATTTTTTTAAATACAAAATATACACGCAAAACTTATTTTACATAAAATGTTGTTTCTTAGCCTGTAACTAACTATAAAAAATGATATTTCTAAGGGTGTAACTAACTATAGAAAATGATAGTACTAAGGCTGTAGCTAACTACAAAAAATTATGTTTCTAAGGCTTAATTAACTATATAAAATGATATTTCTAATGGTGTAACTAACAACAGAATATGCTGTTTACAAGGAGGTAATTAACTACAAAGAATGTAATTTCATCACTGTAACTAACTGCAGAAAATGCAATTTCCTACGCTGTAACTTACTGCAGAAAATGTAATTTCATCACTGTGACTAACTGCCAAAAATGCAATTTCCGACGCTGTAACTTACTGCAGAAAATGTAATTTCATCACTGTGACTAACTGCAGAAAATGAAATTTCCTACGCTGTAACTAACTGCAGAAAATACTGTTTCCATGGTGGTACCTAACAACCGAAAATGCGGTTTCCAAGACTGTAATTAACTACAAAGAATGTAATTTCACCACTGTAACTAACTGCAGAAAATGAAATTTCCTAGGCTGTAACTAACTGTAGAAAATACTGTTTCCAAGGCGGTACCTAACAACCTAAAATGCTGTTTCCAAGACTGTAATTAACTACAAAGAATGTAATTTCATCACTGTAACTAACTGCAGAAAATGAAATTTCCTAGGCTGTAACTAACTGTAGAAAATACTGTTTCCAAGGCGGTACCTAACAACATAAAATGATGTTTCCAAGACTGTAATTAACTACAAAGAATGTAATTTCATCACTGTAACTAACTGCAGAAAATACTGTTTCCAAGGCGGTACCTAACAACATAAAATGATGTTTCCAAGACTGTAATTAACTACAAAGAATGTAATTTCATCACTGTAACTAACTGTAGAAAATACTGTTTCCAAGGCGGTACCTAACAACATAAAATGATGTTTCCAAGACTGTAATTAACTACAAAGAATGTAATTTCATCACTGTAACTAACTGCAGAAAATACTGTTTCCAAGGCGGTACCTAACAACATAAAATGATGTTTACAAGACTGTAATTAACTACAAAGAATGTAATTTCATCAGTGTAACTAACTGCAGAAAATAAAATTTCATCAGTGTAACTAACTGCAGAAAATACAATTTCCTAGGCTATAACTAACTGCAGAAAATACTGTTTCCAAGGCGGTACCTAACAACAGAAAATGCTGTTTCCAAGACTGTAATTAACTACAAAGAATGTAATTTCATCACTGTAACTAACTGCAGAAAATGAAATTTCCTAGGCTGTAACTAACTGTAGAAAATACTGTTTCCAAGGCGGTACCTAACAACCGAAAATGCTGTTTCGAAGACTGT
Organism: Leiobunum rupestre; assembly: GCF_980474605.1. NCBI lineage: Eukaryota > Metazoa > Arthropoda > Arachnida > Opiliones > Sclerosomatidae > Leiobunum > Leiobunum rupestre. Next base: position 58,450,449 of record NC_143386.1, read on the forward strand.
AATTAACTACAAAGAATGTAATTTCTTCACTGTGACTAACTGCAGAAAATGAAATTTTCTAGGCTGTAACTAACTGCAGAAAATACTGCTTCCAAGGCGGTACCTAACAACAGAAAATGCTGTTTCCAAGACTGTAATTAATTACAAAGAATGTAATTTCATCTCTGTAACTAACTGCACAAAATGTAATTTCATCACTGTGACTAACTGCAGAAAATGCAATTTCCGACGCTGTAACTTACTGCAGAAAATGTAATTTCATCACTGTAACTAACTGCAGAAAATGAAATTTCCTAGGCTGTAACTAACTGTAGAAAATACTGTTTCCAAGGCGGTACCTAACTACCGAAAATGCTGTTTCCAAGACTGTAATTAACTACAAAAGAATGTAATTTCATCACTTTAACTAACTGCAGAAAATGCAATTTCCTACGATGTAACTAACTGCAGAAAATACTGTTTCCAAGGCGGTACCTAACAACAGAAAATGCTGTTTCCAAGGCTGTACGTGACAACAGAAAATGCAATCTCCTAGGCTGTAACTATAGAAAATATACCCATACTCTTTCCTATGAATAAAAAATTAACCCCCAAAATGGCCGACATGACCGAAGCTACTGAACGGTACTACTATCATTCGTCAACTATATTTCGGACCATCAAACGTTACAATTTCAACATACTGTCTCAAGGGTCCTATTATTACGTCCCGAAATTGTACGTATTTCCGCCCCTAACGACACCAAAAAGAAAACCTAGTGTGGAGTGTGGGAAATTGTCCTAGACCAGAAAAAAATAATCAATTTGTACGAAACATCGTCCTTTTTATTATGAATATTCATTTTCTTTCCCGCTTGATACGAGGCGTCAAAACCAGAAAAAAATCCATCCCCGCCAATAAATGTTACTGGGTTTACCGATTCGAATTAACAAATTATGACACTCGATGTCTTCACTAATTGCGATAATTTGTAAACCAATCAACTGCCGCCCGATCCTCCCAACGAGTCAAAGCCGTCAGACGAAATTTGTGCGCCAAAAAAAAATATATATTTACTTGGATGGTTTGGTTTGTGGGTGTTTCGCAATTCCAAACGGGGAAATCTAGGCGTTCCGGAGTGTCGTTTTTCCCTCCTTTAATTGTGTCGCCCTCCCCCTCCCCCCTCTTTATTTTGGCGAAATGGGTCTGACCCGTTCGGCTCGTGAACGGTCGTCATGGAAACCGATTTGTCTACTATGAATTCTATCTCCTTCCCCCCCCCCCCCCTGCATCCTCTTCGATGGATCTCAGTTGATTGATGCAATCGCATTTTTAGCCGAAATAAAATAATTACAAATATTTTTGAGGCTGCCTCAAATTTGCATTACGAAATTTCTTTGTAAAAGGTAAAATTTTCAAGGAATAATAACAATTAAATAAGGTATTTAATTTTTAAATTTCATATTTTTTTGTAAAAGGTAAAATTTTCAAGGAATAATAACAATTGAACAAGGAATTTAATTTTTAAATTTAGCATTTCTTTGTAAAAGGTAAAATTTTGTTGACATTTTCAGGGAATTATAACAATTAAATAAGGTATTTAATTTTTAAATTTCGCATTTCTTTGTAAAAGGTAATTTTTTTGGGAAATTTTCAAGGAATAATAACAATTAAATAAGGTATTTAATTTTTAAATTTCGCATTTCTTTGTAAAAGGTAAAATTTTCAAGGAATAATAACAATTGAATAAGGAATTTAATTTTGAAATTTCGCATTTCTTTGTAAAAGGTAAAATGTTTGTGAAATTTTCAAGGAATAATAACAAGATGACTTGGGCCTATGGTGGTTCCTTGGGTATTAGCCTATATAGCTGATTATTATTATTATTATTATTATTATTCTTATTATTAAAATTTAAGTTAGCCGTTTCAAATCAATGCGAGAATACTTTTAGGAAGAAATCGACTGCAGCGACACCAGTTTTGTACGGAAAGTACTTGAATGTAGCGTCATTGAATTTTTGTTTCAGGGTAGTGAGTCCTTTTAGATTATTTAGTTCATGAAGATATTTTTCACTTAAATATTTGAATTGAAAAATTACTGATTTCGTGGTGTTTTTTACGGAAATTAGTTTACATTTGCAAAAAAAATTAAACTACGTTATATCAAGTCCGTCTAGTCAGCCGGGATAATAAGACGAAATAAGTTGTTCTTGGGAAGTCTAAAAGGTCAGTTAGCGCTTTAATCATAGGCAAGTTGACAGGTACAATCTAAACCCTTGTATAAAGAATCCTAATTAAAAAGTAATTTTCTTACGATATTGCTAAACACTATTCACTTTGGTGACCCTAGTTATACAAATAATCGACCTTCAGGTTGACCATTAGAAAAACGAAATTAAAAGTATTTTTCTTAAGATATTGCTACACTCTATTCACGTAGGTGACCCTAGTTATACAAATAATCGACCTTCAGGTTGACCATTAGAAAAAAACGAAATTAAAAAGTATTTTTCTTACGATATTGCTCAATTTTATTCATGTAGGTGACCCTAGTTATACAAATAATCGACCTTCAGGTTGACCATTAGAAAAAAACGAAATTAAAAAGTATTTTTCTTACGATATTGCTCAATTTTATTCATGTAGGTGACCCTAGTTATACAAATAATCGACCTTCAGTCTGACCATTAGAAAACGAAATTAAAAAGTATTTTTCTTAAGATATTGCTAAATTTTATTCACGTAGGTGACCCTAGTTATACAAATAATCGATCTTCATGTTGACCATTAGAAAAAAACGAAATTAAAAAGTATTTTTCTTAAGATATTGCTACACTCTATTCACGTAGGTGACCCTAGTTATACAAATAATCGACCTTTTCGATGACCATTAAAAATACTTAAATAAATAGTTATTTTATCGCTGTAGCTACTACCTTCTCATACATAGAGGTCGGTAACGGTTAATCATTATCCATGATTAAATTGATTTTTTTGGGAAAAAATGTAAACAAAGAAATTTACCGGTTAATATTTCGGAAAATGATTAAAAAACATGTATTATTCGTAAATTTTGAGCTTTTTATCGAAAAAAACGTCGTTTTTCCGATTAATTTTACAAATTTATCGAAAAAATTAATCGGATAATACAGAAATATAAATTACTTGATCAAAACATTTTACGAATAATTTTGAGAGCTTGATCTATTGAATAAAAATTAACCATCCCCGACCTCTACTCATACAGAACTATACTAGTCATGTCTTACACAAAATGGCGGCCAAACGAAGTCTTTTGCAAACCCTTCCAATCGATATTACCCATCCTAATACGATATAACAAAAGAGTGGTACACCGTTATTTGAAGGGGGGGGGGGGTGGCACAGTGGAATTCCTCATTGTTGTTCTTTACCCCCGAACGCCGAGATTATTAAAAAGACAAAACCATCGAGCTGGGCTGTTCCGCTTGCCAAGATCTCGAGAGTCTCAGAGCCAATGTTGACAGAGGACGTTGAGAGACCCACGTGGGTTCGAACGTGGCCTCATTCCGCGCTTCGTTACCTCTTCACAAACAATAAGTGATCTTTATAAAGCCATCGTACTGCCCAGCAATGATATTAGTTCGTCATAAAGATGTGGTCAAAATTTTATTCGATTGTGGCTTAAGTATGACATTTGGTTTTACCACGCAAAATATTTAATGAGAGCATTTCGCCACAAGTTATCTCTCCCCGTGGGTTAAAGGGGTTTTAACTCGAGTTTTTCGGTTTCCCCTTTCCATAAACTCATGTTGAGTTTAACGGTAATTGTTAGTGTAAGGAGCTGTTGGTTCGCGTGACTTGAAGGCCCCTGAACACCTTCCTCCTACGCTTTGTAACCCGGCCACCGGTTTAAAAGCATTAAAAGGCGCTAATACTTATAATAATTGCTATTATAATAATTTTTATTATTATTATTATTATTATTATAATTTTTATTATTATTATAATTATTATAATTATTATTATTATTATTATTATTGCTACTACTATTACATAGACTATTCCAGGGTATTAGCCTAGCTGATTATTATTATTAGCTTTGATCAGTTGTAAATCGAGTAGCACTTAACATTTTCTTCAAATTTGTTTAGGGTTTAGCTTTTTTATCCCTTTTTATAATGGACTAATCTACTAATTTGCTAATTTTATCATCCTTTGCATTACAGTCCATAGGTGGTTCCTTTTAACGTACCAATTTAACACCCCGGCAAGCTTGATCGCTGGCGTTGCACTTAGTTTTTCCATTGATGAAGTCACACCGCAAATAATTATCGGTAAAATATTTATCAAAGAGACATACTTAAATAACAATTGACTTATAGCGGTACGATTTCTAGCTAAGAAAATACCAATAATTTGAAATTTCGCTCAGTAAATTATTTAAAAAAATAGACAAACTAAAATAACAATATCATAAACTAAATTGAATTGGCACTATTTCTAATATTTTATGGTGTAGAAAAAGGTTGAAATACTCAAAGGAAATGGAAAATTCGTTCTCAATCAACGTAATTTCAAAACGTGATAATATAGTCTTCGCAATGCAGTCCATAGGTGGTTTTTATTAACTTAAAGGGTAACGGTCAAGCTTTAACCAGTTAGATAGCCCTATAGCCTATTAAAAACTAAAATTTATGGCGAAAACCGCATCAAAAAATATTGAGTGGTTAATTTTTAATAAAATAAAGAAATTTCGGGAAATCGAAATGCGCGCGTCTGCCGCGACACCTGGTGAGAAATCGGTGAGACAGAAAAACAACGTAAAAGCGCGCGCTGCTGAAGACGCGAAAAATTTGTTTCGCACGCGCGGCGCGTTCCAGTTATAAGAGACCTAAGCCTAAATTGCGCGATTTTAAAAGTTACGATAGTTCGCAAATCGCTCATACGGGGTTAGGGGCGCTGGCGGCAGCCCCTAAGATGGTGGCGAAAATTCTAACCCAAACACCTGGCGTTATTTTTCGTTTCAACTTTTTGGGCAAAAGCTATTTTTTCAAGACAAAAAAAGGTACGTGTTAGTATATTGAACGTCTTGTTAATCTTTTGATACGGAAATAAGGCCATATTTGGAAAAGCTTGGCCGTTCCCCTTTAACAACGTAATTTCAAAACTATTATATCATCTTTAGTCACTTAAAAAAGAATCAGGACATTGCCAGAAATAATAAAGTATCCTAATTTGTTTTTGGTCCAGAAGAACATTCTACGGAAACAAATAAGTTAAACCGAGCGTGATGACGTCCCAAATACACGTGTATATGATATGACGAAGTTAATTTGTTTCCATTTGGCCGGTGAAATCCGTGATAATTCGTGTTCTCCAAAGATCCGAGACGCTAATTCGTATGTCGCTGGCGGGAAAATGATGATGTCTCCCTTTACAGAGCTATCCCTGTCATCAGCGGTATCCCTACCTGACGCCCCTCGCGACAAAACGGACAAAACAGAAGAAAAAAATTGGATGATAGTCCGAAATAAAGTCCAAATAGGCTCTCTTAATAATCTTCCGCCAGGACGCGGGTCGGGAGGCACAGACGACGCGAAATCTCCGAGAGGGAGAAAGTTCGCTCTTACCACATCGTCAATCGATACGAGGTGGGCATACGCCCCACCCTTTGTTCCTTGGCAATCCCCCCCCCCCCCGCATTCGCTTCGCAAGGTTTCACTATCATAATGACGTCATCCGGCTTTCTTCTCGGATGACTAGGTTTTTTTCTCCGTACGCGTTTGGCGAGATGTTTCTTTCACTTCCCCGGATCATCACTAGGGGGCGCACCTTACACCCCCCCCCCGTCCGTCCGTCTCTGAGATTATCTCGGATGCGTAATTAAAGGAATGACCCATATTTGACTCTATTCTATCTGTCTCACTACTTTCCGCTTTTAGAGTGTAGAGTTTTTGCGGCCCTTACTTTGAGGGACTACTTTTTGTCGCGGATGTGTTTTTAACGCTGTGGTGAGTAAGTAGTCCGCCCACTCTACATTATCGTTCCTCTCCATCACATATCCGCTGTACTGTCTAGCGATATCGATGTTTGTTTTTCATATAAAGTGTTTGATCGAGTTAGTATAAATTAAGTTTCGGGAAACGGAAAATTATTTGATGCAATTTATTAGGATTATTATTCGATATTATGACCCAAATTAATTGAATTTTAATTTTTTTAATGGAAATAACTTAGAGGTCGGTAACGGTTAATCATTATCCATGATTAAATTGATTTATTTGGGGAAAAAATGTAAACAAAGAAATTTACCGGTTAATATTTCGGAAAATGATAAAAAAACATGTATTATTCGTAAAAGTTGAGCTTTTTATCGAAAAAAACGTCGTTTTTCCGATTAATTTTACAAATTTATTGAAAAAATTAATCGGATAATACAGAAATATAAATTACTTGATCAAAACATTTTACGAATAATTTTGAGAGCTTTATCTATTGAATAAAAGTTAACCGTCCCCGACCTCTAAAATGACTTGGTCAGATCTTCAAATTTTAAGCCAACCGGAAACAAGAAACATTCAGTCTTAATCCAATTCTGTTTGGATCAAATGGGAATTAAGTTGAAATTCATACATTGAAATTGTATCATATCAAGAATGTATTTATGTATACCTAAATATAAATAAATACATTCTTGATCATATATAACACATTTTGGATGGTCGAATTTGTATCTGTTCAATTTTAGTTATAATTTGGAATCAACCATTTTAGTGAGGGTTTCAAGCATTCCCCCCTTTAATTAAATCCTGGATGCGTCAATGCTTTGATAAAATAAAACTAGATTCTTGGGTTTTCGGGTGGAGCCATTAAAAGCCTACTCAGGGTTCGGTCCAAGTTGATCATTCCCCTTAAGTTGCCTTTTACCCTGAGCACCGACTTAATCTACTTAATTATCGCTTTTAAAAATAATACAATTACTCACGAGTTTGAATCAATATCGACCAGAACATATTTAGGATACAGAGAACGTAAGAGTTTAATTTACAGACCAGCTAGCTCGCCATTTTTGAAATTGTATCACGCCATCTAGTACTGTACTGCACTGACCTATACTGCACTGTACTATATTGTACTGCACTGTACTGTACTGTACTGTACTATATTATACTGCACTGTACTCTACTAAACTGTACTATATTATACTGCACTGTACTGTACTATACTATATTCTAATATACTATACTGTACTATACTATATAGTAATGTACTATTCTGTACTATACTATATAGTACTGCACTATACTGTAGTAAACTGAACTATATTGTACTATATTGTACCTTGGATAAATAATAGTAGTTCCTACATGGATATATCACTCTATAGTTCCGCGTGCATTTGCTAAGTGTCTGTTACGGATTCTGCCTTGTAGAAGGATACGTGTTACGGGAGTTTCGGAAATTCTCCGCTAACTTCGCCGAAGCGGCGCTGTTGTCGCAAAAGCCATTTGCTGGTCACGTTTTTTTTTCAAAGTGACATATCCAGGTAGTAACTAATATTTATCCAAGTTAATACTATACTAAACTATACTATACTATACTGTACTGTTATATTATATTATATTATATAATATTATATTATATATTATATTATATATTATATTATATATTATATTATATTATATATTATATTATATATTATATTATATATTATATTATATATTATATTATATATTATATTATATATTATATATTATATTATATATTATATTATATTATATATTATATTATATATTATATTATATTATATATTATATTATATTATATATTATATATTATATTATATTATATTATATTATATTATATTATATTATATTATATTATATTATATTATATTATATTATATTATATTATATTATATATTATATTATATTATATTATATTATATTATATTATATATTATATTATATTATATTATATTATATTATAATAGTTTATAATAATGCAAAATGAGCACGTTTGAAATGCAGATATCGCGAATTAAAAACTTAATTTTTAGAAATCCCCGCTTCGTAAAAAAGTAGTTCAGAATTGATCGAAAAATGGAATTTGGAAACAATCTCTTTCGTAGCATCAAAGTGTATTGGCTGCGGAGGAAAAGCAACTCGGGAAAAAAAGCAAAGCAAAAGCGTTGGTCGCGCATAGTTCGAATATGCAAATTGAAGGCGAAAGCAAAGGCTAGCGAAATTTTGAAATTCCTTCGCGAAACCGTGGGTAATTAAAAGAGCCACCAGCGCGCAAACCGAGCCATCCCTCCCCGTCCTCCAAAAAGCGAGTAAAACAATTCCGTTTTACTCTTTTCCTGGTAGTATACTACGAATCTAGCCAGTCCGAGAGACCGAGAGAGATAGAGCTACAAGCCTCAGTTTCATACATTTATAAAACTGATGAAGCCGAGGCCCGATTCCGGAGATTTTACAGAGAGAGAGAGAGAGATGTCTTTTAGTACTACGGAGGAACTAGTAAAGATTGGCGCATCCGCGCACGCGCAGCTCCTCTACGTTGGAAGAGGATGAAGCGCGAGAGGGAGTCAAGAAGGTCGTCGTGGGATTGACCCTCAAAAAGGAGTCGGACCATTCAACGTGGAATCTATTTGGACGACGCGCTCCCTCCAGCTCGAATAGCGCCTTTCGTCTGTGACACGAAACTCCCGAGGTCACGACCTCTTTGACCCCATCCCTTCCTCACATGGACGACGGTGATTGCATCACGGAGTAGCCCACCTCGTCTTTTTATACCGATAGTTATATAGCTCTCTTTTGGAGGTAATTTCGCGTATTTTGCGAAATGTGTTGGTACTTTCAGAGTGCGGTTCGTTGAAGCGTTTCAATTTTTCGTCGTGAAAAATGGTATTTGCTTAATTTAATTTTGCTTTCAAATTAATTTTGTTCATTTTGCTTTTTTTCGGGGCTTAATTTAGTTTATTTCGCATAAAAACTTGTATATACAAGTTTTTATATAGGTTTCAAAATATAGTTTTTAAATAGGTCTAACGGTAATAGTTCGGGTAAGGAGCTGTTGGCTCGCGTGGCCAGAAGGGCTGGCCACCCCCAGACCCCTTCCTATGCATTGTAACCCGGCCACCTGTTTAAAGCAATAAAAGTCGCTCAATGGCTTGGGCCTAAGGTGGTTCCTTGGGCATTAGCCTAGCTGATTATTACTTATTATTAATTTAGTTTTACTTCGAAAATAGTTTGAGCTTTTTTACCTCAACAAATGAAATTATATTATTGAACAATTCAAAGAATTAAGATATTTATTTCTGTGATCTACTCAATATAAGCGAGTGAGAATTTGGTAACATGATTTTTTAAATGAAGAACAACGTGAATAAATTATTACCTATCAGAACTAACTGTTTAAATTAATTAATATTCATTTGAGGGTTCGTTAATTATTTTTGAACTATCTTCAGTAACATTCAGATTGCTCAATTTTATTGATACGAATTAGTTGTTACATCGAACATGAACAACTCACCCTTTGGTTTAAACCATTCCAACAAAAACGTCCAAGGACTATTTCTAGCATTGCAAAATAAGTCTTATTGCACACAAATTGTGTTTTCTCTACACGTTTTGTATACGCGTTTCCTAGCGCGTGCTTAACTTGTCTATTAAGTATTAAAAATATAATTTCTTACTGATTGCTCTTATTTGGATTTTATGGTGGGGTAGAGGAGTGGTTAGTACTAACGCCTCACATTAAGAAGAGCCAGGTTCGATCCCGAATCACTCCTTTAGTTTGTAATTAAGTTATCTCCCTGCTGTGGTTAAAGGGATTTCGCCTTATCATAAAAACTTCCAAGCAGTGTTGTTAAAAATGCAAAATACTTTCTCCATAACTCAAAATGTAAAATACTTTCTCCATAACTCAAATGTAAAATACTTTCTCCCTAACTCAAAATGTAAAATACTTTCTCCATAACTCAAAATGCAAAATGTAAAATGTAAAATACTTTCTCCAAAACCCAAAATGTAAATACTTTCTCCATAACTCAAAATGTAAAATACGTTCTCCATAACTCAAAATGTAAAATACTTTCTCCCTAACTCAAAATGTAAAATACTTTCTCCCTAACTTAAAATGTAAAATACTTTCTCCATAACTCAAAATGCAAAATGTAAAATGTAAAATACTTTCTCCAAAACCCAAAATGTAAAATACTTTATCCATAACTCAAAATGTAAAATACTTTCTCCATAACTCAAAATGTAAAATACTTTATCCCTAACTCAAAATGTAAAATACTTTATCCCTAACTCAAAATGTAAAATACTTTCTCCATAACTCAAAATGCAAAATACTTTCTCCACAACTCATAATGCAAAATACAAAATGCATTTTGAAAATGGTTTTTCTAAATGCACTCTGTTTACTTTTAATTATATATTTTAATTATTAATATTATTATTAATTAGTAATTAGTAATTAATAATAATTACGTAGAGATTTCAAAACCATTGTCGCAGCCAACGTGGGAAATAAAGCGGGGACAATCATACCATATTATATTCTCTTTGATCATACAATGTACGAATGTTCGTCTGCTTCTGAGTGAGAGAGTAACTGAGTATCGCCATCTATGATTACTTGGGAGTAAATAGCAGAAGAACTTTCGATGATGGTACCAGAGTGAAAACATTTTAAAAATGTTTTCCCAAATATTAAACCCACAGAATGCAAAATGTAAAATGCAATATGCTTTTTCTAACCTAGAAAATTTGCAGATTAACGGTAATTTAGCAAGTGGGCAGGAGTGGCACCACCCTCCTACGCAATTGAACCCGGCCACCGGTAATTGGCTTCACATTTCACTAGTTGACTTAGGCCTGTGTGGTTCCTGATTATTATAAATGGTTTTATTTTGTTCAACTGGTAAAAATTTAAAATCTGTTAGGGGTACATTTCCAATTTAATTTGTTAATTATTTTGTAAAATTTATTTTAAATTGATGTTTTAAGTCACATTAGTTATTTAGTGATATTTATAACGCCCGATATTCCGATAGATTCTGTTTTATTATTATTATTAATAAAAGTTTCAAAACTTTAAAACACGTGACCACTGTTATTTTTTAATTTGCTTATTTTTAAACCGAAATCTGTAGTAATTAAATGCCGTACAGGCTCTTACTCGCTTCTGATTGTAGACAACATATTTGAGCCATACAGCGTGATATTGAGAGAGTTCTTACCCCATCTGGTGGCAGAAAACGTTACTAAATATTCACAAGGTTTCCCCTTAAATAGTAATAAATACCCTTAAAGGCTTCACTGCCTTTAAAAAATTTCGGTTGAATTTCTTGTTGATCATCTGAATGACGTCATCAATAGAATTTAGAAATATGTAAAAAAGGGTATGATATTAGAAGTAGTTAGGTTAGTGGTTATGAACGACTTGTTTGTAGTTCAAATTTGAAGGTGATTTGTGCTTTGTGCTATATTGTTTGGATTTTCCCGTTCTTTCGAATGTCGTTGGCTGATAGCTTACATTTAGTTATAGTTCCATTTTTTACGAACCTTGCCCTACACCCACTATTACCGTCAGGCCCGTAGCCACGGAGGGGGGGGGGGGCAATACCCCTAAAAATAATTTGCCCCCACCTGCCCCCTCAATTTAATCCATTCCCCCGAAAAGAATATTCTCTGCCCCTTCATCTTTATTAGTTTTTTAAACTTCTATTCGTAGAAATTTTCTTTGTCTAAGGTTTAGATCGTTATTTATTTCTTAATAAAATACAAGTTGTAGAACGGTCTGCTTCAGAAAGCAAGGGTTTTGTTGTTGATCACCAAAACCATTTCACGGGGCCACTTTTGTTAATTTTAGAAATTAGGTAACGGAAAAAATGTGCCCCCTCTCAAAAAGCTACTGCCCCCTCAACGAAATTTTCCTGGCTACGGGCCTTACCGGTAACCTCAACAAGTTATTAGATATTAAGCAGACGACGGGTCCATGTTACAAAGTCCCCGCGTTAGTGACATTACGGAATAGCTTAATTCAATTGCTTGAATTTCAAATAATTGTATACCTCAAAATTTTACACTGAAAATTAGGTCACCTAACCGAGAAAAGTTGTTGCGCGTGCCTTTGTCCCATTGGGTCGATACCCATTGGGTCGATTCTCATTTAACCGAATCCCATTCGACCGACTGTCCCATTCGACCGACATTTTGTTCGCTCACAAGTGAAAGCATGAAACCTAACCTAAACTAACCTAACCTAAACTAACCTAACCTAACCTAACCTAACCAACTTCGATTTGGATTGGTAAAAATATTCTATAAACGTTTTCGAATAAATGGGATTCGACCCAATGGGATGGCAAAATTAGAATTCCATCAATTGGGAAAGTATATTTTTTGATTCGATCCATGGGGAATTCGACCCAATAGGATTCTATCCGACGGGAATATACCGTTGCGCGTTGGTCCAGCAAAGAGTGTACCGACGTTTACTGTTCACACTGCTTAAATCATTGTCAATGTCAATTAGTTGGACAAGTTTGGCGGCCAAAATAATTGGACTTTAAAAGTTTTATAGTCTGAACACCCCACAAAAAACAGCTACTGCTAGCAATTACAGTTGAAACAGGTGAAAATATAATCGATCCCGAAGAATTATTTAAATAAAGTACTTTTGGGTTAAAGTTAGAGGTCGGGGATGGTTAACTTTTATTCAATAGATAAAGCTCTCAAAATTATTCGTAAAATGTTTTGATCAAGTAATTTATATTTCTGTATTATCCGATTAATTTTTTCGATAAATTTGTAAAATTAATCGAAAAAACGACGTTTTTTTCGATAAAAAGCTCAAAATTTACGAATAATACATGTTTTTTAATCATTTTCCGAAATATTAACCGGTAAATTTCTTTGTTTACATTTTTTTCCCAAAAAAATCAATTTAATCATGGAATATGATTAACCGTTACCGACCTCTAGTTAAAGTAGTACTCGCGATAAAACGAAAACTTATTCTACACAATACTAAATAAATTGAGTGGGTCATTACTAACTTTAAATTTGAGACTCAATGTGGACCAAATATAAATAATCAAATGGTCCATGGGCTCTTATTGTTCCATAACTGCCATACGTAATGAACGAAATATTTTACTATGGTTCATATTGTCATTTAAATTTTATTTCGCGTTTTGCAAACGTATTCTAACTAACTTGTTAAAATGTTCCCGGAAATTCGTCATAGCACTGCCAACATCTATAACGCGCTTCCGCGATCGGGGTTGGTCGTGGTCAAAACATAGGGGCTGCTTCACTAACAAGGAGACATCCCGAAGTGTAACCCACCGATTTTGTTCAAACTCGGGGGATTGGTAGACCTTCATGTATGATGAAAAATCCTAAAGGGAATTTATTCAATGGGCAACCGTTTTGCCATGGCAATGAAAAATGTTTTTTGAAAACAACAAATTAAAAATTTCCCATTGAAAATAACATGGGATTCTGAACGATTCCTAGGGCCCCCACTGTGAAAAATTTTAACCAATTTCAAAATTTCGAAAATGCCAAAAATAGAAAAAATAGATAAAAATTGACAAAAAAAACCATAAAAACTGATCAAATTTTGATCAATTTGAGGTCAAAATCCCATGTTATTTTCAATGGGAAAATTTAATATTTTGTGTTGTCAAAAACATTTTTCGTTACCATGGCAAAACGGTTGCCCATTGAATAAATTCCCTTTAGGATTTTTCATGATACATGAAGGTCTACCAATCCCCCGAGTTTGTACAAAATTGGTGGGTTACACTTCGGGATGTCTCCTTGTAAGCCTAGGTTAAGAACATGTTCTATTCTAAGTCTTTCATTTATTACAATTTTATAGTCGGAGATTTAACATCACTATAATAATAATAATACTAATGTCCGAGTCGTCGTTAAATTAAGTTTCATAAATTAATATTTTTTCTATTAAAAAAGTATAAATATTTAAAAACGTAACTTACCACAAAATTTTAAGTATGACTTTCTTAAAGATTTATTTAAAGGAAAAGTTCAGGTTGGGTAAAATTTGGATTTATTTGAAAGATCATGTTTAAATAAACTAAAAAATATCAGTCGTAAAATTGTATCATTTTTTAATGACGAGAAATTAATTTTTAAACGAGCCAAATTTACCCGCCAAGCGATCTGCCATTTTGTTTCGCGGTGACGTTTTAGGACTTTAATCACGCGCTAAACAGCGCTCTGTTCCCTGCGCGCGCTTGCTCCGCGTGCGCGTCTGCGGAGGGAAGGTGAAAGAAAATGGTAGCTCGCTTGGCGGGTAGATTTCGCTCGTTTAAAAATTAATTTATCGTCCTTAAAAAAAGATACAATTTTACGACTGATGTTGTTGAGTATATTTAAACACGATCTTTCAAATAGACCCAAGTTTTACCCAACCTGGACTTTTCCTTTAATAGGACAAAAAGTGTAAACTTTTTACCCTCAAACGTTTTATTCGCCTGTTCTCGGGGTAAGATATACCCTGTCCCGAATTTTGTTCCCTTGTTCCAGAGCTCAAACGTTACACTTTTTACTCCTCCTCGAGAGGAGGTCTAGAGAGAGTAATCTAGCTTATATTGAAAATTCATCCGCTTAAATTTCGTTTCACGAAAACAAACGGGTTTTGAACATCTTCACATGTGGCAAGCTTTTAATAAGGAATATCCAATTGTTAAATGCTATTTAATGACTTTAAAAGTTGCTTGATGACTTAGACCTACGGTGGTGTCTTGGGTATTAGCCTAGCTGATTATTATTATTATTAAATAAATAAGAAAAATGAGTCCTATATTGATGATCTCACCACCGTGCGCCATCTTATAAACAAAACAAATATATAACCTTTAACCTCTAACTACTCCCTTCTTACTCCAACTCGTTTTTTCCCGTCAAGATAGAATTGGAGTAAAATGACGTCATAGGGCTACACTTTTGAACCTGCTCAAAAAACCCAGAACAGGCGAAAAAAGACCACCCAGTGAAGCACCACCCAGTGAAGCACCACCCAGTGAAGCACCACCCAGTGAAGCACCACCCATTGAAGCACCACCCAGTGAAGCACCACCCAGTGAAGCACCACCCATTGAAGCACCACCCAGTGAAGCACCACCCAGTGAAGCACCACCCAGTGAAGCACCACCCAGTGAAGCTGGAAGTCGCTGTTCAAGGGTAAACCTTAACGCAATTCTATAACCACGTTACTATTTTGAAAGGTTTCTACCGTTTTATGGCGCTCAAATGTTTCCCGAAAGAAATTGTACCCAGTATACCTTGCAATTTACGCTATCGCCTATTCGAGCTAATTGTTATCTTGTTGGTGTGCAATGTGAACTCGGCCTCGGTTCCCCCTCTCGCCACCAGGGGCACGAACGTAAGTACTTTGGTGGGAATAATAACTTTCTCACCTTTCTATAAAATAAGCGTGAAATATGACGAAAAGGTTCCTCGTCCGATTGTAACTGTGGAGGGCACGTTCTTGGCACGTCGCCTTTTTCAATAGCCTTCGATATTTTAAAACTCCATCTCCATCGTTCTAAAATTTTATCGTTTGTCGAGTATGAAGGAAAAAAAAGGATATCAAGGCGAACTTTTGCTCTCGATGTACGTGCTTACGAGGGGGGGGGGGGGGTTACTCTCGCTACGAAAACGCACCTTCTCGGCTCAGATTCGACGCGAAAGTAGAGACTAAAATCGTTACGTTCTACGTGATTCCGTGGAATAACTAGTTAAGCGGGGGGAGAGGGAGTTCACTTTCCCATTTTCCCTTTTTTCCCATCTCTTTCCCTCTCATTTTTATACGAGGACTCGATTGTAAAAACTGAATTGAACGAGAGCAACTTGATTTATAAAAGAATATTTTTGGGTTCGATCTCCCCAAAATCCTTTTGTCAATTTATATGTTAAACTGAGGGGCTGCTTGCGATGGCGGACTGTTGGAACTCAGCCCTTCCCCTTCCGGCTGCAGAGAGATGTCAACGGACAAGTTGACTAAGACCCCCATCTGAGGATTACTACTTTTACACCGGTTTTTAAAGTCTAAGTTAGTAACTTAAGTAGAAATTGTTGGTAATCATGAAAATTCACGGAAGAAAATCGCTTCAACTCACGAAAATCACTGAAAGTTAGAGAAGAACTGTGAGAAATTACTGGAAATTGTCGGAACATTGTGGGAGATCAATGGAAATTGTCGGAACATTGTGGGAGATCAATGGAAATTAACGGAACATTGTGGGAGATCACTGGAAATTAGAGAAGAACTGTGAGAAATTACTGGAAATTATCGGACCATTGTGGGAGATCACTGGAAATTAGAGAAGAACTGTGATAAATTACTGGAAATTATCGGAACATCGTGGGAGATCAATGGAAATTAACGGAACATTGTGGGAGATCACTGGAAATTAGAGAAGAACTGTGATAAATTACTGGAAATTATCGGAACATCGTGGGAGATCAATGGAAATTAACGGAACATTGTGGGAGATCACTGGAAATTAGAGAAGAACTGTGATAAATTACTGGAAATTATCGGAACATTGTGGGAGATCACTGGAAATTATCAAAACATTGTGATAAATCATTCTAAATTATCAAAACCTTGTGATAAATCATTCTAAATTATCAAAACATTGTGGTAAATCACTGGAAATCAGAGAAAAAGTTTGATAATCGAAAAATTGTAGGAAATCACTGAAAATTAGAGAACAATTTTGATAATCGACAAATTGTGACAAATCACTCAAAGTTATCGAAGCATTGTAAAATTTACTGAAAATTATGGAAATCTTGTGAGAATTCGCTGGAAATCACGTAATATTTAAGTAATTAGGGGTTTAATTCTTAAACGTGTAGACAAACCGTAAAAAGTCTGTGTCCAATACCATACTTTTACACTTCTGCACTAAAAGAAGTGGTACAGACCTGAGCACTCAAGTAATCAAAGTCTCACCACACTATAATATATGAGGCATCCAACATTGCACAATAGTGTTCAAATTCAAAGGTAGAGGTAGGGGACGGTTAATCATTATCCATGTTTAAATTGATTTTTTCCGGGGAAAAATGTAAACAAAGAAATTTACCGGATAATATTTCGGAAAATGATAAAAAAAACATGTATTATTCGTAAATTTTGAGCTTTTTATCGAAAAAAACGTCGTTTTTTCGATTAATTTTACAAATTTATCAAAAAATTAATCGGATAATACAGAAATAGAAATTACTTGATCAAAAAGTTTTACGAATAATTTTGAGAGCTTTATCTATTGAATAAAAGTTAACCATCCCCGACCTCTATTCAAAGGTCTTGGTAGGCAAATTTCATCCCTTTGTCGAGTAAAATCGGACAAATTTTAATATTAGGTTATGCTAATTCCCTTACGAAAATGTTGCATTTAAATAAAAAATCATCGGATCCAAGATTGTATATATCCAAGTTCGACCTTAACCCAGAAATTTTTAAATAATTTTTAATTCCCGTGTAGTCTAATTTTTGAATCCTCCAAAACTAAAATTTTTAATACGCAATTCCAATCTGTTTGTAACCATTTTCTCATCAAAATAAGTAAAATCTGATTACTTTCAAATAGGTAATTATTTGAGACAATTTTAAGTTAAGTAATCAGCTATTAATTTATTTGATAAAAATCGACTATAAAGATGTTGTAATTAGTGGCGCTATAAACTCAATGAAACAATGAGTATAAAATAAATACGAATAGAATTTTACATACAATATTTTGTGTGCATTGAAATTAACTCTAAGACAAATTTTTACCTGTTCTAGGATCAGCTAGGCTAATACCCTTGGCACCACCTTAGGCCCAAGTCATCTAGCGACTTTCAATGCCTTTAAACAGGTGGCCGGGTTACAATGCGTAGGAGGGTGGTGGCAAGCACTTCATGCCACGCGAGCCAACAGCTCTCTACAGGGTAGCTATTATAGCCTTTTATGTCATTTTACTACAATTCTGTCCTCACCAATAGTTCGAGTTGGTGTAAAATAGCCCCTGTAAAAAGATGTTAAAAAAATACCAATATTTTTACCTGTTCTGGAACTAAAATTGTACCCTTTTTAATATAAATTAAACTATTCTTTTGGCATCAAACTAGACTTTTTAAACTTTACAGACGGTCAAAACCGATTACTTATCTTTTCTCGTGTTATTCAGGTATCAAGTGTAACACAAATTGTGATGTCATTGAATCATCGCGTAATATGTAATACTTTGGCTTAGGTTACACTTTCATTTCATCTTTTTATATTTATTTTCCTATTTCCGCTGTAACGTCTCTCTAAGCTTTTAACAGCGCTTCGGTAGTGGTCAATTTTATATATCCAATAACTACAACTCGGTTAAATAATTGCCCAAAAAACCATACTTATGGAAAAATATTACAGACTTATGGTGTAAGGGTCTGAATGCTTTGAAATAACATGATTTAGAAACGTGACTCGATTTCTCTCAATCACACTGAAATTGGCTCCTAATATCAAATGGAGAAAATACACCCTATCATATTCCAACTGAACAATTGTCCGGATATGAAAGATGTAAGCAACGCCATAGTGACCAACCGTGTTTTTACGTGGGATAAAGTTTGAGGCAGGGTGGGTGGGATCACGTGACAGGTGGCTACCAATTAAAGGTGACATTGATGGATGGGTCTATTCAAAAAGAGAGCGAAGAGAGTGTTGCGTGCGGCCGCCGTTAGGTGTCGCCGTCGGAGGAGAGGGAGGGGTGGGCTCTGATTTTTAAAAGGTCACGGTAATCCTAGATCTCAATCCGGGCGACTGGCGACCACCCCGACATCGAAACCTCTTAAAGGATAACATCTTTGATTTCTCACACTCCTTCGTTTCTTTTCGCGCCACCAGGCGGCGCGGTTATACGTCAACGCCTTTCAGAAATTTGCCACTTTTTATATATATAGCGCTCCCTAGCGGAGATAAAAAAAGGCAGATAAATTCCGCGCTAATGTAGACTGTGGTCGGATGTTGAACTTTTTAATGTCCCCCATTTCCGGATGTCTTGACGCGCGCAGTCGCGAGGAGACAAAGTGCTCCTTGTTCGGGACGTCATCGTCTTACCGACGTCGAGTGAAAGTCTTTTAAAATTCGGGGTACATTTATAGTTTGAAGGACTTATTCACACGAGCCAACGGTTGACCCAATTCGTGGCCTTTCGTGTTGTTATCATGTGAAAAGGACTTGTTGGGCTTTGGTTTGACATTCGCGAAATTATGCCATTATAGGATTTTAAATGACCATTTCAGAATAACGGGATTTTATAGAACCTCTTAGGAGCTCTAGGATTTCTTAGGACCATTTCAGAACTGTGAGATTTTATATAACCTTTTAGGAGCTATAGGATTTATTTCATAATTATGGGATTTTATAGGAACATTTCAGAATTATTAAATTTTTTTATAGAACATTTTAGAGCCTATAGGATTTTATGGACCATTTCAGATTTATTAATTTTTTTATGGAAAATTATAGAAACTATAGGATTTTATGGACCATTTCAGAATTATCGCATTCTATAGGACATTTTCAGAACCATTGCAGAATTATAGGATTTTATTGAACCATTTCAGAATTATGGAATTTTATATGACCATTTGAGAATTAGAGGATTTCATAGGACCATTTCCAGAATTATGGGATTTCATAGGACCATTTCCAGAATTATGGGATTTTATAGGACAAATTTAGAAATTATAGGATTTTTAGGACACTTTCAGGAATTACGAATTTTATAGGATCATCTCAGAATTATAGGGTTTTATAGGACAGTTTCCAAATTTTAGGATTTTATAGGACAGTTTCCAAATTAAAGGATTTATAGGACAGTTTCAAAATTATAGGATTTTATAGGACAGTTTCCGAATTATAGGATTTTATAGGATCAATTCAGAATTATAGAGAATTTTCATAAAAGTTGAAATATTTAATATTTCACATTTTTATAAATGTTAATCAGCAAAACTTTTACCGGTACATGTAATTTTCTAGGAATTACGATAAATTTTGTTCGTGTGCTGTATATTTCGAAAACGTGTGAAAAAACGCAATGTGTTTTAGAAACTTTGTTGGAAGCTTTGGTGACTTACAACGTTGGCTATTGTGTTTTTGTTCACTTTATCCACTAAATGTTTTAGAGATAAATATTATTCGTATTGCTTAGAAAAACCTCTGGTATTAAATAAGAACGATTAAAAATTAAGATGAATATGATTTTTTTCCCATAAAAACGTTCATTTTTCAAAAATTGGCATGCAAATTAAAAAACTAGATCTGCCAATTTGGTGTGTCTACCAAGTTGGACTTAAACGTTGTACGACCAAAGGTTTAGTTTTGTATATGAAGATTGAACTAAATATTTTCCATTTATAAAAAAAATATTATCGACGTGAAAATCAGTAGACCCAGGAAATTATAGATAATATACTAGGAATGCCTAAGGCACCGATGACCCCCATAGAAAAAGGGAGGGGTTTAACGTTGTACGACCAAAGGTTTATTTTTGTATATGAAGTTTGAAATAAACATTTTCCATATATAAAAAATCATTATCGAGGTGAAAATCAGTACACACTACACCCAGGAAATTATATATAAACACTAGGAATGCCTAAGGTTCCAATGACTCTCATAGAAAAAAGGAGGGTTTACAACAGAGAGTGAGCACTCGCTGGAATAAGAGTTTTTACCTCATTCGTTGCTATTTAACCATCTAAATACGTTAATTAATTATTAACTAGAACGATTTAAAAAGAACCGTAAATTAGCCTTATGACGTATTTGAAAACCCGTCCTTTTCTTCAACTGCAATAAGGCCATGGATACTTAAGGCCTACAGGATTTTAGCAAAATTTGCTTGTCAACCTTAGTCGCAAACCAAGTTGCTCCTTGTGAATGAAGAAAATATTTCCACAACGTGTTGCCGAGGGGCAGGTCACTTCCTTGATTAACGACGTACCCCTCGAAAGATTTAATCCGATTTAATCTTGATTATTTTGATTAAATTCAATTTAATCACGATTATGTTGATTATATCACGTTTAATCATGATTATAATGTTTAAATTTGATTTAATTATGATTAATTAATTAAATCTGATTAAAATGATTAAAACGTGATTAGTATGATTAAATCTGATTAAAATGATTAAATCTGATTAAAATGATTAAATCTGATTAAAATGATTAAATCTGATTAAAATGATTAAATCGCGATTAGAAATTAGAACGAGAATCCAAATTACTTGCGATAGAAACATCAATATTAATAATTAATATTAAATTATCGTACTTTAGTTTTGATTTTAATTATAAAATCTTGATTCAACCGATTATATTGTTTAAATCGTGATTACAATTGTTAAATCGTAATTAAAATTATTAAATCTAATTAAAATGATTAAATCTGATTAAATCCTGATTAAAAATATAAGGTCATGATTAGAATGATTAAATCTCGTTTAAATCGTGATTAGAGTGATTAAATCTTGATTAGATTTTCTAATCTTGATTAGATTTTCTAATCTTGATTAGATTTTCTAATCTTGATTAGATTTTCTAATCTTGATTAGATTTTCTAATCTTGATTAGATTTTCTAATCTTGATTAGATTTTCTAATCTTGATTAGATTTTTTAATCTTGATTACCCTGATTTAATCACGATTACCCTGATTAAATCATTTTATTATGATTAAGACGCACCTAAAATGGAAGTGACCTGCCCCTCGAGTGTTGCCCACCCATGCAAACCATTTGTTGAAAAACTCTAGGTTTTTTCACCGATGCTTAGCACATCCTTTTGATTAAATAAAACTAAAGTATAATATTAAAATTTAATACCTTAATTCAATAATATCTTAATTAATATAAATTGACATATTTGGTACTAAAATAGATATTTAATTAAGATTTACTAGTAATTAACTCGCGAAATCTCGATAACTTTTGGTCGATTGTAGACCATTGGACCGAATTCCCATTCGTCCGAATGTACCATTCAACCGAATTCCAATCGACCGAAAACCGCGTTTTGTGCGGTTTTCATTCAATATACCGTTAGTGATACATATTTATATATCGTAGGTTACGTGACGATAGTATCTCTAATTTGGACTAAACTATGTCTTCAATATTTATTATTTCGTACCGACGTGTATTTTTAGACCTTTTTCCCTTGAAATTTGATATTTTCTGGGTTTAATTTTGGAAAATAACCTTGATAAGTCCCGAGTCTCCCGACGTGAAATAGTTGCCTACCATATCTAACCTAACCCAACCTAACCTAACCTAACCTAATCTAACCTAACCTAACCCAACCCAACCTGAACTAACCTAACCTAACCTAACCCAACTCAACCTAACCTAACCTAACCTATGGTTAATCGAAATTTTAGCGGTTAATTTATCTGTTTCGCCGAGCTCTAGTTTTGACAACAACGTCAATGATAACTAGACTTTGATAATACCATAAGTAACATAATAAACGTAAATTTATCCAAGCAATTTTTCATATTACGTCATTTTTTCACAAAAATCTGAATACTAAAAGACTCGTATTCACATTCAAATTGAGTCAATATCCGAAATTCCATAAATATGTAGATTAATATTGATAAACAACACACTAAACCCGTTTACATCTGAAATTGAAAAAATAAAACCACTAAAGTCTAACCTAATTTTTTAATAATCAAATTTATATTCCGATTCAATAATTTTAAATTGTTTTTCTAAAGTAAACGTTAGTTTTCATTTTAAAAACGTGTTATAAATTTCTCAACGCCTTGACGTCAAATGTAAAAAATCGAGCCGAAGAAATTACAATCCCGAAAGTGTAGTTCCACGACCTCACTACCAGGTGGCGCTATTTTGAAAATTTCCAAATTAACTGTAAAGAAAGGATTTCGGAGTAGGGTAAGAATGGTAAGGCTCCGATTCGAGTTGGGGATAAAACGTTATTCAAAAATGGCTGCCTGTGGCCTTTTCAGCAGATAAATTCTGGCTAGCAGATGACAAAATCCGATTTACTCCTTTACACCTCCTTTCCAGAAGGAGTAAAAAGAGTAGCCCTAATACTCCGGAACAATAATAATAATAATAATCAGCTAGGCTAATACCCAAGGCACCACCTTACGCCTAAGTCATCAAGCGACTTTTAAAGCCATTAATTCAGGTGGCCAGGTTCCAATGCGTAGGAGGGTGGTGGCAAGCTCTTCTTGCCACGCGAGCCAACAGCTCCCTACACTAACTATTACCCTTAACCTCGACAAGTTTTTATGCAAGGGGAAACCGAAGAGCCCGGCGGAAAACCCCTTAAACCAGTGGGGAGAGGACTTGCCAACTCAACGGGGAGAGGACTTGCCAACTCAACGCGGAAGGAGTTGTTGAGTAATTCTCATCCCTGGAACAGGCGAATAAAACGTTTTAGGGTAAAAAGAGTACACTTTTAGTCCGAGAACAGGCGAAAAGAAACCACCTAATGTTACTTATGATAATACCTCTAAATATCCAAATCAAATAATTATTTTTCCCCCGCGGGGGGGGGGGGCACAAATAGAGGGAAGTCGTATTTTTCAGTCGCAAGAGACGCATGTCACAATACTTCAATAGTTTCTTGAATCTGACATTTTTGAACTCCGCAATATTTTTTTTATGCACTAGAAGATCCATTTCTATTCTCCATCTTCGACCGCGTCCCCCCTCGCCCCCCCCCCAAACGATGAAAATCGATTAGAGGGGGTATTCACCCACTGTTTTTTCCTCATCTCGCTGTGGGGTTACAGCCCCGACGACCGAGACTCCTCTGTACTTGCCTTTACCCCCCCCCCCCTTGGCTTCCCGTCCCTCCCGCCGCCGCAAAAATGGACTGACCCCCCCCCATCCCCCCCTACTGACGTCCAAGTTCCAACAGAAATCGCTGCCGTACAAGGACATTCAATAATTTTCCCTTTCAATATTTTTGAACAAAGTCGGCTTTTTTACCACAAAATATCTCTCTCTCTCCCTCCTCGTCATATTTTCACTCATTTTTCGAAATTTTACTTATTTTTATTTCATTTAAAATATTTTTATAACTATTCATTTACAATCGATACTCTTTCATTGGAAACATCCCGATTTGAATACCGGGAAAATACTTGGTTCAAAATCTAATCCCTTTTTAAAAATATGTACTTATTTATTTACGTAATATTTTAGCGGATGTAGGTGCTTTAGAAATTCTGATTTCGCGAGTATAAATTCAGATACTTGCTCTTTGGGTTAAACTGAGCAAAAACATTCTAACGAACTATATTTGTCCTACAGTGCTTCGTTTCAGCACAAAACTACTAATAAAACCATGTTGTTTTAAACTTAGACCACCGCACTGAATTTTAAACCCACTTTTGCAAATGGTAGCAGAGGTTTGAAATACAGAGTCTACTATTGCGCGAGTGATCAACTGTGAGTTCTCGAAGATTTATCAGGTAGATCTTTTTTATAGTAGACAAGGTTCCAAATGCCGCCACCGTGGCGCTGGTTGCTCTAAGCTAACATTTCTTCCTATTCAGTTTACCGTCCCTTATTTGTTACTCTAACAAGGAGACGACCCGATTTTGTTCAAACTCGCGTATAGAGTACACCTCCATGTACATTAAAAAACCTGCAAGAGAAAAGTTGCGACGGTCCTTCGTTTTGCCATGGCAACCGAAAACGTTTTTGACAACATGATTTGGAATTATTTCCATTGAAAATAACATGGGAATCTGAAGGATTTTAAGGGTCCCCCAATTGACGAAATTGCATTTAAACTTGATTAAATTTAATTTTTAAAATCAATTTAAATTTTTTAACGTTTTTGAAATTTTAACATTTTTTCATTTTTTAAAAGATTAATTTTTTTCAGATTCCCATGTTATTTTAAATGGAAATAATTCCAAATCATGTTGTCAAAAACGTTTTCCGCTGTAAACCACGTCAATTTCTATGACGATTATCAAGACCACCATAGTCTTCCTCAGACATTCCTATTGTATACCATAAGTCTATAATATTTTTCCATAAGTTTGTCACTTTGGGGAATATTTTACTGAGAGCTAGTAACGGAGTGGCGTCATCACAAGAAGAAAATCTCCCCCTAGCGAGGTGCTGTCAAAGGCTACGTGTGACGCGTTAGCAAGCGGACGCAAAAGGGCGACGAAGACCGTCATGCAGTCTGTCTTGTGAATAGCTCTCAGTAAAAATTTGCATGGGAAGAATAGGAAGTGTCACACTTATGTAACAATATTATACACTTATGGTATACATAGATAGTTTTCTGGTTCTACTAACATCTGCATCTGCAGCTTTCCAAGGATAGCCACCGTACTGAAGAGCAGGGGCGTACCAAATGGGGCTGTATTACATATCCTAATTTTGTTTAGCGTTGGTCACACGGGAACGGTTTCAAAGCTAGATTATACAAAGCAATTCACACTAGCGTTGGATAAGAGCTGGTGTTAGTCAGTATAACCGTTTTATATTTTTGATGCATTTTTATGAACTTTTTAGTTTTTACCATTGCTGTAGTATTGTTCAATCACTTTTCATTCATCGTGTATGGAAAAACGTTTCATCATAAACTTCAGTTTGCTAAATGGACTTCATTTTGTCAATTAGATACAAATTTTTAACACATGAGCCACAAAAAGGTGAAATCTATCGACTGTTGGAATTTCCGTCTGAAATTTTGATCACATATGATGATTTAACCGAACGGTTGCCAAAACTAGTAGTGTCTTTTAATAACAGAATTTTAATTTTAATATTTTACATTTCACTACGCAAGAGTGGTCTTTAAATTTTTGTTATTACTATTCACTGTAGTTTTGATTTTAGATCAAATTTTATTATTTTAAAAAAGTTGTTTTAATTTATTTTTATTTTTTATAGTAGCTAGGTTTATATTAGTTTCATCATATGTAAAACTAAAATTTCGGTTTATTTAAAATTTTATGAAAAACTAGACTCAGCTAGTCTTTTAATAATGATCAGCTAGGCTAATATCCAAGGCACCAACTGAGCACCAAGTCATCAAGCGACTTTTAAAGCAATTAATTCAGATGGCCGGGTTAAAATAGGGGGTTGGTGACCAGCGCTTCATGCCACGCGAGCCAACAGCTCCCTAAACTAACTTTTACCTTTAACCTTAACAAGCGCCGGGAGTAGTGGCTCACTCCTGTAATCCCAGGCGTCCGGGAGGCAGAGTTTGTGGATGGCCGTGTGAGGACGACCACTAATCCCCCATCGGGTGGTTGTCATACTTCCGCCACGGGTGTCCCAACCCTATCCCCAAGTATCCCCCCGTTGGCCAGTGGCCGTAACACATATCTCGCACCTGATTAATCAAGTGGACGAGCGGACTGTATTGTACCACCCGTCACAATCGCTCATAACGAGCTTCTAAAAAAAAAAAACCTTAACAAGTTGTAATGGAAGGGGAAACCGAAGAGCTCAGAGGAAAACCCCTTAAACCAGCTTAGCTTTTCTAGTCTTCGTTTTCAAAATTTTAAATATGTCCAAACATAATGCATTTTTAATGTCTTTTAAAATACGCAGAAATAGCCTACTTTTAGAAGTAACATATGACACTTCCAATTCTTCCGATACTGCCTTTTTTCATTGGTAGTCTGTTTCACCAATGACCGTATAAAACATAAGGTGGCTAAGGACTGACAACTGATTTGGTTTTGTGGCATACCAGCCAATTATTAATGTCAACAAATGTGTTGTCTATTACGCGAGCGAAAATATCAGGCCACTGCCGTCTACCCTACTAAAGTATTTATTTAAATGAAATACAATTATATTAAGAACATTTTGTATTAGTAGGCCAAAACGCCTGTAGAAGTGTTCGACACTCGTTACACCAATGTTCAGGGACAAGATAATTTACAGGTTTTAGTCTACTAACGCCATCTCTCCCTCGTTTTTCATAGATATCTTACAGTTCCAGAATCTTCATCGTTATTATATTTAACACTAAACGGAGTCGAAAGTTGATTACAATGTTAGCGTGTAGCAAAACCATAAATTAATAAATAATATTGTTTAATTATATTTCACTGTTTTAATCTAGAAATATAATACTGCGTACCTGGAACAGAAATTTGTATTCCCCCATCATGTACTCACTGTTTTAGCTTCCGCGAGAGCTATACAATTTCGGACATACGAGCGTAGCGCCATCGTAAAAATAGGCGGAATTTTTGGTCTCTATAAATTTTGCCTACTTTTCATTCTATTCACAAGGATTTTTTGTACAACTTGAAACACGAATATTCTACCTGGATTCTCCGAAACTATTTTCGGAGATGTTTATTTAATTTGACAAAATAAATAAATCTTTAACACGAGTTTAAAACCGGCACGCATTTCTAACCAAGTCCCAACGAACACGCGGATGAAATTTTGACTACGGTGTCCGCTAGGTGTCTCTAGTATCTTATGTCCGAATTCCCCACATTGCCAGGCGTATGAATCCCATTTAACTTCTCTACTCCAAGGTATTTCCATCCTCCTAGTATTAATTACCAACATTTGTATGGCAAAGATATAGTATACGAAAAAATACAGTGAAGTAAATTTTCATTCGAGAGTCTATAAAGGTAATAACTTTGAGCTGCGTCAGTTTATAGCGAAAAGTGGTTTTGATTTTATGGTTCAACGCTTTTCTTTTGGGTCGGGTTTAGCGGAGGGTCAGTAAATTATTATTCTTTATGATTCTCTAAAGGCCATGATTTTTATCTGCTCTTCTCTCGAAACAAGGCGCTCGATTTTACGATATTAAAATATAAAGTCGGTTTAATCGAAGGTCTTTTTAGATTGTTTTTAAAGTAGTAACATAAGGTATGTAAATTTAAAATTTTATAAATTGAAATGCGAATTTTTCTGCCACCAGGTGGAGAAAGGGCTCAATCACCATCGCACTGTATTGAGTAGAGGAAACTACGTTTCTAAACATTGTCTTTTATTTAAGTGCTTATGTTTAGAAGTGTTGAAAATGAAATTAATAATACAATAAGGTGCTATAAGTCTCAATCACCATCGCACTGCATTGAGTAGAGGAAACTACGTTTCTAAACATTGTCTTTTATTTAAGTGTTAATGTTTAGAAGTGTTGAAAATGTAATTAATAATATAATAAGGTGCTAAAAGTATCGAAAAAGTTTGTTTTAAAACTCCTATAATAATTATTTTTTTATAATATAGTTAAGAAACTAAATTGGAAATGTGCTTTGAGCCGATTTAACAAATTTAATCAAAGCCCATTAATTTATTTACGCCATTCTCATAAAACAGGGTAGAAAAATTGTTTATATGGATGATTTTGAGTTGGCTTAATCAAGTTTAAGATTTATTAAAACCATAACTAGATGATTAATAAAAATATTACGCTGAACAAATTCGAGAATACATATTAAAGTTTAATCTCTAAAAAAAAATTTTACCGGATCCAAAAATTACCTAAATAACCGCATTCACAGGTTTCTCCTTAGAGGTCGGGGATGGGTAACTTTTATTCAATAGATAAAGCTCTCAAAATTATTCGTAAAATGTTTTGATCAAGTAATTTATATTTCTGTATTATCCGATTAATTTTTTCGATAAATTTGTAAAATTAATCGAAAAAACGACGTTTTTTTCGATAAAAAGCTCAAAATTTACGAATAATACACGTTTTTTAATCATTTTCCGAAATATTAACCGGTAAATTTCTTTGTTTACATTTTTTCCCAAAAAAATCAATTTAATCATGGATAATGATTAACCGTTACCGACCTCTATTTCTCCTCAAATCAAACTGCATTTCAATTTCGTTTAATATTTTCTCTCCAAAAATTGAAAGTTAAATGTAGTTCACATTACAGTGTTTACGCATTTACAGCTGAATTATAAATATAATAAAATTTAAATAAAAATGAATTAGAAATGCAGATGGTAGGTAATTCTAAAGTTTTTTAAATTAAGTTAAACTCCATAAAATTAGTAAAATATTTTAATTTCCCTTTAATGTATTTCACATAAAGCGTTTATGTATTTATACCCAAAATTATACTTCCCATAAATAAATAAATATATGAAACCAAAATTAAATAGAATGACAGGGAAAAATAAACAATTTTATCACGACTTTGGAATTTCCACACAGATTGGCGAGGAGGAATCTGAGTCATGAACACCCTAAAAATATTTCCTGACCCAAAATGTATTATCCGAACAAAAATGCCTTCGGAAGAAAAGAGTGTGCTTCTCTATCTCTCGCAGCTTCTATTTTTTCTCGTGTATTTCTTCCAAATATTGTTTGGCGCACTTCGAGCTTTGAATCGCAAATTCTTCTCTATCTTTCGCCTTCTTTATCCCCAAAAACGAGCCCGAGAGAGATCTGCCGTGACGTCACGCCTCTTAGAGAGAGAAAAAAAGTGGGCCAAGTATCCTACTTAGGAAAGGTCCGAGCGGCTCCGTTGTAAAGGTATCGGGTAACTACACCGCCTCGGGGTTACCCGAAGGTGTCGTGGAAGGCTAATGTCCCTACGTTTCTTTGGCTGAAAAATGTCTACTAAGGGCGCTCTCTTTAGCGGGCTTCACGAGGGGTCCTTCGTGTGGGCAAACACCTCGCCCACCCGTTCCCCTCTCTGTTAAGGGTTCCGCTGATAGAAAGATACATGGAGACGTACGTTACTGTTTAAAAGGTGATCGGTGTCTGGTTTATGTATAAAGAAAGGTTTTACTGGCGTATTATTGACCTCAGAGCCATCTCCCGCCCAAAATTGTAAACGCTTCTCGCGACAGTCACCAGGAAGTTCGAAATTTTGGTCGGGAGTAAGCGCTGATGTCATTCGTAGGCCAATAGATAATTCATCAGAAGTATTTTACGATAGGGTTTGTTTTCTTTGTCCGGTAGGAAGTATTCAGGGTGGCTTTTGGTGTTTTCATTTGGCGATAAAAGTCAACAGTTAAAAAATAGAATCGCTTTTTCGAAATACGTGTCCTTTGTCGGGTTACAAGTCGAAGCGAGAGGCGAAGGCACGACGCGAAAATGTTATTTATCTTTTCCTTACACCGGAAACGGTTTGGGGCTAAATTAAACCCGCGGGGACTTACTATACCATTGAAATGAGCGTGGCTGTACTAACGAGTAAAGAGAACATTGACCATAAAGCCATCTTTTTTTTTAACGGGTCCAGTTGGGTCCGGTCGGGCTTTTTATATATTAGTGATCGGGCCTTCAAGTTTGTATTTTATTCGCAACAGCAAATCTCTACATACAGAAAGCGAATCATTATCACGAGTTAATCATACTCTGTGCACGTTCACTAAATTTTAACCGTTTCTTAAAGAGCTCCAAGCGCCATCTACTGACAAAATTTGAATCCGGGAGGCCGATCTAGCATTTAGTACAGTGTATACTATAAAAATAAAAAGTGCAAGTTTTTCGGGTCGAGCCGGATTCCAATTTTATTGGGTCTGTTCGGGTTGGGTTTAAAAATTTTCTCGGGCCGGGTCGGGTCGGGTTTTCTAATTAAATAATTTACGTGGGCCTGGTTGGGTCGGGTCGGTTCGGGTTTTCGAAATAAATAATTTTGGCGGGCCTGGTCGGGTTTTTGAAATAAATAATTTTGGTGGGCCGGGTCGGGTTTTCGAAATAAATAATTTTGGCGGGTCAGGTTTTCGAAATAAATAATTTTGGCGGGTTGGTTCGGGTTTTCGAAATAAATAATTTTGGCGGGTTGGTTCGGGTTTTCGAAATAAATAATTTTGGCGGGTTGGTTCGGGTTTTCGAAATAAATAATTTTGGCGGGTTGGTTCGGGTTTTCGAAATAAATAATTTTGGCGGGTTGGTTCGGGTTTTCGAAATAAATAATTTTGGTGGACCGAGCCGGGCCGGGTCGGGTCGGGTCGGGTCGGGTCGGGTCGGGTCGGGTCGGGTCGAGTCGGGTCGGGTTTTCGAAATAAATAATTTTAGTGGGCCGGGTCAGGTTGGTTCGGGTTTTCGAAATAAATAATTTTGGTGGGCCGGGTCGGGTTGGTTCGGGTTTTAGAAATAAATAATTTTGGTGGGCCGGTTAGAGTCGGGTTGGTTCGGGTTTTCGAAATAAATAATTTTGGAGGGCCGGGTCGGGTTGGTTCGGGCTTTCGAAATAAATGATTTTGGCGGGCCGGGTCGGGTTGGTTCAGGTTTTCAAAATAAATAATTTTGGCGGGCCGGGTCGGGTTGGTTCGGGCTTTCGAAATAAATGATTTTGGCGGGCCGGGCCGGGTCGGGTCGGGTTTTTGAAATAAATAATTTTGGTAGGCCTGGTCGGGTCGAGTTTTCGAAATAAATTATTTTGCGGGTTTCAATTTGGTATTTTGAAATCGAGTCGGGCTTTAAAACTAGCCGGTCTGACTCATCTCTACAACCAAATGATGATGGTTGTTAGAAGGGTGACGCCGAGAAAATTCGGCCGAAATGAAAATGACTAATTGGCGGTGAGGTGGTGGTACATTTTTGTCTTACCTTACAGAAGGAGCAATTGGAGTTGACGGAGTAGCCGGTTTCGCAGTCGTATTTGGCGATGACCGTGTCAAATTCGCAATCCAATTTGTGCGAAGT
The DNA here is from genome assembly GCF_980474605.1 of Leiobunum rupestre. Taxonomy (NCBI): domain Eukaryota; kingdom Metazoa; phylum Arthropoda; class Arachnida; order Opiliones; family Sclerosomatidae; genus Leiobunum; species Leiobunum rupestre. The sequence goes on from NC_143386.1 coordinate 58,482,121, forward strand.
ATTGTCCCACGAAATCAGGTTCCTCAGCGTGCTCTCGCACAGCGTTCTGTTGCGTTGAATCTCGTGAAGGGCCCGCGCCGGCACCAACTGCGTCAGCCCGTAGTGCGAACAGAACTTGAGGTGAACGCTATTCCAAGGAATGTCCCCCGCACAATCACCACTTTTTTTATTTTTGCCGCCACCGGCGAAATAGTAATTGTAGTTGTTGTCGTAGCCAGCGGGCGAAGGCGTTAGATGTCCACGCGCTGTTGTCGACGCGTCCCCGGAACACAAATCGTTTAGCGTGTTCTCATCCAGATGAAGGCACTGGAGATTGGAGCCCGAAACGCGAAGGCCCTCCTCGGAAGGGCCGCGCTGGAAGAAGGCCGCCCCAGACGACGTGGCGCTGATTGCGGTCGGGACCGTCCCTCGCTCCTCATTGACCTCTTCGGTTCCTCCGGGCTCAGCCGAAGGTCGCGGATCGCCACTTCCATCCGGGTGGTCCTCTGGGGCGGCGGTTTCACCCGCGTTCAGAGGAGGCGATGACAAGGGCTGTCCCGGGACGATGAGAGGACAAACTTCGCCGTAGCGCGTCAGCGAAGTGAACTTATATCCTTTCAAGGCGTCAATCTTAATCCAAGGATTGATGGTCAAGTGGGCGTCCGATTCGTCGCTGTCGCGAACCACAGCCGCCGAGGTTGTGGTCGACGCGGGGGAGGTGGCCTCCATCGTCGTCGTGGTCGATGTCGTCTGGAGGCCTCCCGAGGAAGCGGATGACGAGACCGTCGCGCTTTTTCTCGATCGAGACACTTTGATTGTTTCCGGATGAGAGAACTGTCTGGAGAAGGCCAGAGCCGCGTTTCCGCTCGAAGAAGACGAAGACGCGGCGGACGCTGATGAGGACGAGGTGGATTGGGACGAAGAGGACTGGGACGAGGCCTGCGAAGAAGAGTAGGAGGGGAACGGGGGGTGATGATGGTTGGGGTTCGAGGCCGCCGCGAGTTGTCGTTGCAACTGCCGGTAGTTTCGCGCGTTGGCCACTGGTACGCGACTGCCTTGTCCCACCAAGACTAAAGAGAACAGTACGCTGAAAAACACGGAGAAATATTGATTTCGGCGACGTTGCTGAGGGCACCTTGGCTGTTGATACCGCGAATTGTCGAGAGTGTCGCGGAGCGTCGAGGGTGTCCGCCGCGGTCGCGAGCCGATCGAGCAAAGGTCATTGGGGAGGTCACGGCGCGGCTGAGGCCGGTAGTCGAGAGCGCGTACGAGGTTGAGTTTCTGACGTTGCGCGAGGCTCGACTCGTCGTAGGTCGAGAGGCGTTGGAGCGTTTGACGTTCGAAAGGGCAGTCGCCAAAGTCGTGGCCACGAAGAACGGCGGAATGAGCGGCCGCGATACTCTCCTTCTCTCGCGTTCGTCGGCGAACCCGCGAAGGCTTTTCGGCAATGGTAGACGTCTGGCTCCCATTCTCATACGCAAATGTCATAGTTCATTGGAATTAGCAGCGAGAGGGCACCGCAGAGGAGAGTCGATGGCGGGGCGACGAACGACCGAGGAGGACGAAGACGGGGCTGAGAACTACGACCGCGATACGGAAGAAAAAGAAGGCTGTCGCCGGCCTGGTCAGCCCAGGGCCCGCTGACGCGAAAGGGGCTTCGAGCCGCCGCTCTAGCACCGGAACCACCGAGCTCTCGTTTCCGTTCTTCTCGTAGTTGGTGAGTGTTTTCCCGGAGGCCGACCGATGTCCGATTAGTAGTCTCTAATAGTAACGACGAGACGATTGTGTTGGTGGTGGTGATGGCCGCCGCCGCCGCCGGAGACCACGATGACGATGAGGTAGGAGGAGAAGGAAAACACGGAGGTTGCGGGCTTCTCGCTGCGGGTGAGCGAACCGAGGGCGGTGTCCTACGAAATGAATGACGGGGGAGGCTGAGGAGGCTCAGCCGCGAGGGTTCCGAGGGTTTGTTGCCGGGTTGATTGGGTTGCTCGCGTACTTTGAAGTGAGCGACGACGGACGAGCCGGGTTGAGTGGGTCGCTGTCGGCACAAGCCACCCCGCATGTCAGCACCCAGCGGCCTCCCCCTCCGGCCTTCGACGGCCCGGGGACCCTCCTTGAAGGGGCTCGACGCGGAAGGAGAGTTGTTCTTCTGTCTGAGAGTTCAAACGCACCGAGACCAAATTCAGCGGGTATAAAGAAAAAAGGAAAGCGATCAATTAGATATTGTTTATTACTTTTGGAATCCTGTTATTGGTAGTTGCTTATGTGCGGTGATTAAATTATTGTTTCAGAGTTTTAATATTTATTTTACGCTCACTCGTTTTGTTTTGACTGGTGTCTTACAACTAAATTTACCCAAAATAAATAAAGCGCAGTCGATGTAGGATTCTGGTTTCAAAATTCTCTTTATATTGAAAGGTCTCTTTTTCTAAGAATTACAGATTATTTTCAAACTAAGCGTAGAAATGGACTCGAAGGAAGGATAAGATTAGCGTCCAGAATTGGGTGGTCCTTTCAACCTAGGATTCGCGTTACGAGCAATTTGTAAAGGAACCTTATTGACTTTGTTCATCCAAACCTGAAGGGATTGGCATAATCCCAATACGTCAAGAGAGCCAACCTGTAGGGACTTACCGCGTAGTTCTCGTAGAAGATTGTGGTCGTGAACCTCTGAGACGAGTAGTAATGAGCTATGTTGGGCGCGTCTTGTCCGGCAGTCGGCGTCGATGGGAGGTGGCCCTCTGAAGAAGGGAGGCCCCTCGTCCGAGCGTCCGATTGGGGAGGGTGGTGCCGCGTGGGGCTGTGGCTGTAACGGTGGCAGTGTCGGCTGCGGTGTCGAGTGGAAGTTGACGGTGGGCGAGCAGCGGCCGACCAGGATGGGCCTCGCTAGGAGCGGAGGGGCGTCTGCCGCATCGGCTGCTTGGCCCCGCGATTGACGACCAAGAAGAAGTAGGAGACTGGTGTTGGCTCGACGACGACGACTGAAGGAGACGAGAAGTAATAATCGTTGGCAGTTCACGGGTCGGATGAGAAGCTGCTCACCGACACACCGAGGGCCCGCGAACCACGGCCTCATGCTTCCACGCCGAATCTGGCTGCGGGACAGCCAAGGACTCCTCCTCGTTCGTCGCAGCTGGCCGCAGCTTCGAGCCGGGTCCACATACGGGATCGCGACGCTTACCCGCCGGCTCCAACTCGCGGCGACCACGACCAAAACCACACACCACTCGAGGAAGACGCGCGCGAAAAGTAGGACGACCACGCCACTCGAGAGACCCGCACCACTCGAGCCACCAAACCTCTTCTTCCTCCGGACGAACCGCGGTGACCCCGAAAGGATCTAGATATCGATATAAATTAATATCGAAGCCAATCGAAATCAAACGAAGCTTTGGCAATTAAAAGTTTTAAAGAAAGACCTCGAAATCTGAGAGGAGAGAGTGGCTGAAGTACAAAAAGACTCGATAACGGAAGGAAACTCGAAGCACTTCGGCTGTGTTAAAAATCAATTCGCCAGAGTCCAAAAGTCCACAGAATCAAAATGAAATTAGTCGGTAGGGTTGACGACACGCACCACCTTTCTATTCTCGTCCAATTTGGATCACTCGTTAACCGTAAATATCGTCATTTAGAAAGTAAATTATCGCGTAAAATAATTCCCTACCGTCTTTTAGTTGGAATCCTTCGACGTTTAGGTCGAGGCTCTTCCGTACCGGGTTCTTCCAAAATGTTTAGGCTGTTCCTCGGGCCACTGCGCCTTACCCCTTTTTTCGGTCACCGTCCGAGTCTTCTTTGTCGGAGAGGAGCTGGAGCCCGGGTTCAAATCCGGGCGGCGATTCCGTGCCTTTTCGAATTCGGGATAGAAATTAGGCCGTAGCAATGGGCGATAATCGTACCGGGGCAGAGTGTAGCGGTGGCGTTTTCATCGAAGGGGGGATTCGAGCCGCCTTAGCAGGGATAGTCGGTCGCCATCTTCGGATCCTTCCCTCCCTGGCGTGGCTCGTCGGAGGATTGCCGGCGTCGTCGCTGCGGGCCAGATCGACGCATGCTCATCAGCGAATTACCTCTATCAAGCTCTCTCTCTCTCTCTCTCGGCGGCCGTGCTAGAGTCTTCGACCCCTTTTTTCGACTCCCAAAGTTGGACCTTTTCCGGTTAACGCTTTATACCATCATCATTTTTTGATCCACTTTTTGGAAGCCCTTTTCGATAAATAACCCTAATTTAATTGAATACGAACCAGGGGGATCTTTAACATTCGCAGCGCGGATTCGAGGAGGCCGCGACGACTTCTCTTCTCTCGTCTCGCGAACATTTATCGCGGCTATATTCCATTCGCGTTTGTACGATTAAACGTCTTAATTATCGAAACGTCGGACTCACTGGCGCGAACCCGCGATCACGGACGTATCCTTTCGCAACGACGACTCGCGCTTTTCAACGGGAGACGACTTTTAATTCTCTTCTCGTATCGTTATCCACGCCCGTTCTTACTCTATTTTCTTTTATAATCCTAATTAACGTAATCACTCCGACGTATCTCGATAGTCCCGGTTCAGCGGAGGAAAAATGCCCTAAGCCTAATTTCGATATAATTCCGCTTTTTTGCGGAGGAAATAGAAAATAGCGCGACTCTGCCGTCTTCAGTGACTAGCCGTACTCTCGGCCAGTTCGCGATCCTGGCGGGGGAGGGAGGCGTGTGGGTGGATGCTAGGCTGGAATTTTCCCGACTATAGTGGTTGCTAAACCTCATCTGATAGCTAACCAGTAATGACTGTACTCCGTTTAACGGCTTCGCCGGCGCTCTCACTTGACGCTGCAGACGTAACTTCGGGGGCCGTCTATTAGTGAACTTTGCTCGTGTTTACAATCAGAAGGGGCAGCGCTTTCTTCGCACCCCCCCTCTCTGCCTTTCTTACGTGTTTTACATATTTGGGAAATTTATAAATACGGCGTCCAAGACGTCTTCGGTTACGTCTCATTCTGCTCGAGCGTTCTTCCATACACTATTTTGAAAACGCTCTCACTCTATTTACCAATTTGCCAGTCTACTAGTTTACGTGTGGTTAAATCGTTTGATTGTAATTACATTTTTTTATAAATACAGTAAGTTTCACCTTTAAATACATCCATAGAATTTTAATTCAATTTTTAAACAGGTAAAAACTAGAGATTCTAATAACGATTTCAGTTTTATTCAGACAACAATTACAGATTGTATTCAACATTGCATCTTCATACAAAGAACAATTACAGATTGTATTCAACATTGCATCTTCATACAAAGAACAATTACAGATTGTATTCAACATTGCATCTTCATACAAAGAACAATTACAGATTGTATTCAACATTGCATCTTCATACAAAGAACAATTACAGATTGTATTCAACATTGCATCTTCATACAAAGAACAATTACAGATTTTATTCACAATTTTATCATTGTACAAAGAACAATAGCCGGTTTATTAACCATTTCATCACTAAACAAAGAACAGTTTCCGGTTTATTAACCATTTAATCACTAAACAAAGAACAGTTTCCGGTTTATTAACCATTTGATCACTAAACAAAGAACAGTTTCCGGTTTATTAACCATTTGATCACAAAAAAAGAACAGTTTCCGGTTTATTAACCATTTGATCACTAAACAAAGAACAGTTTCCGGTTTATTAACCATTTGATCACAAAAAAAGAACAGTTTCTGGTTTATTCACCATTTCATCTTTAGCAAAGAACAATTACAAATTTTATTCACCATTTTACTTTTATACCGTCAGCAATTGCAGATTTTTATCACCATTTCATTGAAACAACAGTCTTTATTTATTTTAATTTCATCTACTTATGTTTAAAACTACAGCTTTAAATAACTATTTAACCTTTATACAAAACATTGTACTCCCCCGTTCCTACGCCACTGATCTCTACACTTGGCAAAACTACGAACTATAATCACGATTCCATCATGATCTCAGGTTGTTTCGACAATCTACCACTCGATGCCTATTTCAATATTCATTATATTAAAACGTAATAAAAACCACGAATGTTTAAATTTTTGGCGACAATATTTCAAATTGATATCGATCCCGTGACACAAAATACATGGGCCTCCATCAATTTCGCGGGATTTATGAAAAGGATAATTTTAGGAATGTCCCCTTCGGCGATTTTCGCATTGCCAAAGAGAGAGGCTGAAGAGAACAGAAATATTCTTCTCTCTCCTCCGTAAACTCTTTCGCTCCACGAGTCTTTCCCGCCCACGCGCACGCGCGCGCCAGTGTGTTCGGGGGGGGGGGGGTGAGAGGATGGGGGAGGGGAGGCTCTGCGTCGTCTGCTCTTTCGGCGTTTGGACCATCCCCAAGAGCCCCCGCTTAGTTAGCGCGAGGAGCCGCGAAGGGCCGACGCTCGAGCAACGCCCAGACGGCCGAGGCCTAGGCCCGTTCAGACACTCTGCGGAAAATATCGCGCGAAATCGATTGTCCCGAACATTGGCTGACAAACTACGCGGCCAAATTAAAAATAAACAACTGGGGTTTTTTTGTCTTCTTTTCCGGGTAAACTGATTTACCTTGACTATAAAAAAATGACTTAGATAGGTTTTTTTACCGGTGTTAAATGTTTCTCTTTTATTAGGTTTTTATTTCAAAACTTGGGTCTCAATTTTTGACCTACAGGCTACAGTCGATTCTCGTTATGAATTAATTTCTTAATTCCGAACAATTGTATATTTTAATTGATTGGATGCCAAGTATATTTTTAATTTTATAATTATTATGTATATTTGATTTGAAATGGACAGGTCACAATTTACGTAACTCAAAAAAACTTTTACACCCCCTTGTAACGAAGAGAAACTATGGGAAGGGACCCCCCCCTCTTAAATTACGTAACCAATAATATGTAATTATAATAATTATAAACCTTAAAATTATTATATTTCTTTCAAAAGTAAGTCATTTTATATATCGTTTTATAATTATTATAAATGAGGAAAACCAGAATTAAATTGCTAGTGTAGCTTCAAAATAATTGATTATTTAGTTTACTACTGTCCCAAAAGAAATAAAATTAGGTACAATTTCTCTAATTTAAACGTAGTAAATAATTTAAAGTATTTCTAGCTAATTGCGCCAGACAAATTAATTGTGAGGGAGAAGACAGCGAAGATTAAAAGTGCACAAAATTGTTTATTTTATAAAATTAAACCCGACTAGTTTCGGTCACGTTATTGGACCGTCATCAGGGGTATGACCCGTTTACAGTCGCGTCATTTATTTATTACCTCGTTTTTAGTTTAGTTTTTAATATAACAATTGTTTCCATTTATCAAGTATATCTATTCCAGGACCATAATCACGATTTAAACATTTATTTTCGTGAATGGATTTTTTAATAAAATAAGATTCCAAAAAGTATAATTGTATTGGGTTTTTACAATGTAAGATTAAATTTGATTACACGGTTAGTTTGCAAATAAGTAATATAATTAAAAAAGTTAAGTTATAATTTTATTTAAAAATTACATCGTTGAAACCTTCTTGGCGCACTTTTTAATAATATCACATGTAACATAATTACTCATAAGTATGCCTCTGTATAATATTTCCATTGAAAAAAAATTCAATGAGACCTTGTTTCCCGCGGAACATACATTAAGCGGACCCAAAAATGCAAAAATGCTTAATCCTTGCGCTATAGAAAAGGTTACCATGGAAATGAAATCACGTGATCGCGAGGCACGAGCTAAACTTGACATGGGCAAAGCCAGAAACGCGCGAGGAATTCTCACTAACTTCCGTTTCCCATCAGTAAAGTTGATGACGCGTATTTCGTCACGGAGTTGTAAGTGACGTAATTTACGTCATATCCCGTGAACAAGGTTTCATTAACGAAAATGCTTTTATGGCATACTTATGAGTGATTATGTTACATATGATAATATCAAATAAAATGATTGTAAAAGGGTAAGTTTAAATAAAATATGTAAATAATAAATGTTTAACAGCAATAATCTGCAATGCTGTCATTTGGTTTGTCGCTTTGGCCATAGACTAAGAAACCTTTCTTAGTCTATGCTTTGGCTAAAGCTGCCAAGTAAGGCGGAGCGGATACTTATTTGTTAAGTGTGAAAATGGCCCCTGAAGTTGACTTTTAACGGGCGCTCTACGCTCGATTAGAACGAGGCTACGATACGCTTCGTTAGGAACTTTCAAAGCACTAAAGTCCTATTATACGGAGAACCGTCATCCTGGAAATAACTAGACTTTTATTTCTCTTTATTACTATTTAATTAATACTACAGCATAACGGTCAATGAAAACCCTTGACATTTTTATACGGTTCTTTAATTTCTTCGAATTTTATAATATAGCTAAATAGCCTTAATAAAAAAAATCGGCCGATCAGTTGGCGTAATAATGTTGCGAAGACACGCCCACTTACAAAACGCCATCTATCCGGCGAACTGTATTATTTCGTAGTATCTTATAATCGAATTGGTATATTGTATGGTTTACTATTTATATTTACAAATGTAAGGAATCGTTTGATTGAAGTTCGCGACTCGATGACGTCATATCTACGTAGGTGAATACGTCATCGTAAGTTTCCTTTTCGTCGTATTCTCAAAAATCACGCCAATATTATTTTCAAAGCCTACACATCAATTATTCCTAAATTGATCAATTTCGAAAATAATAAACCACGCCTTTTTCAATCTATCGGATTAAATATTTTAAGTTTTATTTGAAATATTTCAAAACAATTATTGACGACATTTTTCGATATTTCTCTGATTGCGTTAAACTTCTATATCATATAGAAAATCTTTGACTGGATTAATCGATAAACGGAATAGCCCATCCTTTTTTCCGAGGCGACATCTGTGGATGTATATTAGAAACTTAATTTTTATTAATTTTCTCTAATATCTCCACGTACGTTCGCTCGAAAAATAGAATTTTTCCTACAATTTCATTTAAAAAAAAATATCAATTTTGAGGGAAAGGGGTAAGAGTTAAAAAGCCAAAAAAAAACTCCCCAAATTTAGAATGCCAGGCATAAAACCTTGTATAAACACATTTCCCCCGAGTAACGCATTAAAAGTTTTTATCATTTTACTCGGCCGTGTCTCTCTGGCATTTTTTCAGACATTTTTTCATTTCATAACAAATTTCCGCGGAACGAAAGAGGGCGAGCGCTTAAAAATAGCTGCGCAGCCTAAACATCGGGGTCCACATGGCTGCGAATCATCCGCACCCTTTGCCTTCATCCGTGAATGTTGCTTTTATTGTAAACATTATACAGTCAGTCGAGGCTGTCCTCCGCCCGTCAAGATTTATGGGGCTTGTCAAGGGAAGTTGTCATCGCGCCTGGAATCCGACGAAAAACTTCACGTGCCTTTTCCGCTTTCATCCTTAAAGTTGTCAAAGAACATCATAATCATTTCGCAACATCAACAGGCGAGATTTTTTTATAGATTTTTTTATTTATTTCGGGTAAAGAGGGCGCGCGTGCTAACGGTTTTAATCTCAAAAAAAGTAACAACCGAAGTGCACTAACTTCTAACACCGGAAGTTGTACAGTTTCTGGGATGATGTGGTATCGAAAGTAAATTAGTGGGGTGGCGGAGTGGTTAGCACTTTCGCCTCGCAGCAAGAGGAGCCGGGTTCGATCCTAGCTTGTGGCACTGCTTGAAAGCTCGGGACAACTCCTTCCGCGTTGAGTTTGCAAGTTCTCTCCCCACTGGTTTAAGGGGGTTTTCCCCGAGTTCTTCGGTTTCCCCTTCCATAAAAACTTGTCGAGGTTAACGGTAATAGTTAGTGTAGGGAGCTGTTGACTCACGTGGCATGAAGGGCTTGCCACCACCCTCCTACGCAGTGTAACCCGGCCACCTGAATTAAAGGCTTTAAAAAGTCGCTTGATGACTTAGGCCTAAGGTGGTGCCTTGGGTATTAGCCTAGCTGATTATTATTATTATTATTATTAGGGGATAGAGTCTGCGGGCAAGCTATTTCAAGCGGTAACCCCTTCTTAGGTTGTATTAAATGGTCATTCATATCCGGCAAATTAACGTAGTCTGACTATACTCACAAGGAGAGTACCCGAGGTGTTTATTGCCGATTTTGTTCAAAGTCGGGCGTAATGTAGACCTATAGATATGATATTTGAAATTTCCCAAAAGGAGACGTTGCACTACTCATTCGATTTGCTATGGCAACCGAAAATGTTTTTTACCACTTAAAACAAAAATAAGATTTTTTCCTTATTTAAATTGTAAGAATTTTTGGGTAAAATAAGTTATTTTACCCAAAAATTCTTACAATTTAACCCCAAAAATTAGAGGTCGGGGATGGTTAACTTTTATTCAATAGATAAAGCTCTCAAAATTATTCGTAAAATGTTTTGATCAAGTAATTTATATTTCTGTATTATCCGATTAATTTTTTCGATAAATTTGTAAAATTAATCGGAAAAACGACGTTTTTTTCGATAAAAAGCTCAACAATTACGAATAATACATGTTTTTTAATCATTTTCCGAAATATTAACCGGTAAATTTCTTTGTTTACATTTTTTTCCCAAAAAAAATCAATTTAATCATGGATAATGATTAACCGTTACCGACCTCTACCAAAAATGTTCCAATTTACCCAAAATTGATGATATTTACCTAAATGAGGTCCAAATTACACATTACGTGATTTTAATTTTTTTTTTTAATTTTTCGTATCTACGACCCTGCGAAACCGAGAAAATCCTATGCTTTTATAAATGGAAATATTTTTATTTTAAGTGGTCAAAAACATTTTCGGTTGCCTTAGCAAATCGAAAGGGTAGTGCAACGTCTCCTTTTGGAAAATTTAATATCTCATATAGGTCTACATTACGCCCGACTTTGAACAAAATCGGCAATCAACACCTCGGGTACTCTACTTGTAAGTTGCAGGTTAAGAAAGGCCAAAATATCTAGTACATTTGGTGGAAAGAAACTAGCACGAATTTCCGGTAAATCAATTGTGGGAATTTCGAATTTTCTGTTGAATTCCTGAAGGTTATATTAATCCATTTTAAAAATGTTTATCGCGTAAATTTCAAAGTGATCTATAAATATTTAGTGTAGATTATTTTTTTAAGCTTTTACTATTACGCTCCTAAACAATCATCAAATCGCGCGTTTATGAACGTCAACGTGGTACTTTCGGCATTACTCGTTCTATACTTACCCTGAACTCTCCAAACGGATTTTTTTTACGTATGCCTCTTTTTTAGTGCTAAAAATGAATGATTACATGTTAATTAATAAATGGTAACTTTGAAATATAACGCAATAGACGGTTTTTTTCCCAAATTATATAACGCGCGCGGGTATACTTAGAAATTCAACCGTAAACAGATCAATTCGAAATTCCCGCCGACGATTTACCGGAAATTCATTCTTGTATCTTTCCGCCAAATGTACTAGATAGTATGCCTTTCTTAACCTGCGTCTGAGTATACCCCCTTTGACAAACTTCTGATTTCGTTACTGATAAGAGGGGAGACTACTTTCAAATAATTCGATTTTATACTCCCCCATATTTGTTTACAGGATTTTCCATCAGAATGTGTACGCAACCGCGGTAATAAGTAGCGCGGTTCCGTTTACAAAATTACGTTCTAAACTTTTTTAACCGGATAAATCTCTAAATTCATAAAATATATCAGATTTTAATTAAAACTAATCAAATTAAAATTATTCCTTATTTGACACAAGTTATCACGTCAACCTCTAGTAATTTTTGACAGTCTAAGACTTTATCTCATATTTACCTTTGATAGTGTGTTTTCATAGGGAATCATAATTGAATTGGGCATAATAGGAAGAACCAAGGACAAAAAAACGTATAAAAGGACTGTTCCCTTTTGCTAGTAAATCGCGTATTTTTCGAGATAAGTGAAAGCCAATCTAGTTCAAGTAAGCGCAACATTCAACATTGTTTAGTCAACAATATTTTAGCGGTTGATGCGACAACCGCTTCGATAAAATGGAGTGGTGAGTCCCTCTAAAGTGGTTTTGGTTCGTGGACGAATATAAGATGTTATTGGCAACCTTCCTAATTATTAAAGATTAAGCAAAGCCACGTGAAAGGTTAAAGTTTTGCTTGACGAAAAACCTGGCATCACTCTCATTGTCACTAAGGCGCAGATGACAAAAAAGACACTGGGATAAAAATATAAAAAATGTTTTAATACCAGGATTTTTAGATCTTAATTCAACATCTCTCTTCTGAATTATTAACAAAAAAACGTTTTCCCGAAATAGAATCTCGCAGGTACTCCTTCGCGGTGACTTAAAAAATGGCTGGCTTCTTTCTCAGCCATATATATTTCTCCTTCTCTCCCTGCGCAGTGTCGTAAACTTCCGATCGGCGACGTGTGCTCATATTTTCTGGAGGCGCGCCCTTCCGCCCAACAACGTCATCTATCGGCGTGTACCCGCGTCGAGGTTTGAGGGATTTAGGGCGCTTCTTCCATACACTCGCATTACGGGCCCATAGGTGGGGTATAAAAGTACCCGCTAGTAAAATTACCATTCTTCATAGGATTTCGTTTCGTAGTGGCCGGCAAATCTATTGATTAGTTATTGGTACGGGAGGAGAACGCTGGGGTTTTCGCTTTCCATCGGTCTCCGCCGTATAGGGTGCTGCAATTTGAACGCCCCCTACAAGATATTCCACGCAATTTATCACCCATTTATAATTTATAAATTTTTTAACGCTTTAAATGCTACGGAAATAGAATCACCTTGGTAACCCCAGGAGCGTATTAACATTTTATATGCTTCTTGTGGCTGGTCAACTATGAATGTTTAATGGTTCCACCCAACGTTTGATACTCCTTGGGCCTGTCCAGCTATGAAGGCTCAACGGCTCAACCAAACGATTAATGATCCTTGGGCCTGTCCAGCTATGATTGTTCAACGGCTCAACCAAACGATTGATGATCCTTGGGCCTGTCCAGCTATGAAGGCTCAACGGCTCAACCAAACGATTAATGATCCTTGGGCCTGTCCAGCTATGATTGTTCAACGGCTCAACCAAACGATTGATGATCCTTGGGCCTGTCCAGCTATGATTGTTCAACGGCTCAACCAAACGATTGATGATCCTTGGGCCTGGTCAGCTAGAATGTTCAACGGTTCAACCAAATGATTGATGATCCTTGGGCCTGTCCAGCTATGATTGTTCAACGGCTCAACCAAACGATTGATGATCCTTGGGCCTGTCCAGCTATGATTGTTCAACGGCTCAACCAAACGATTGATGATCCTTGGGCCTGTCCAGCTATGATTGTTCAACGGCTCAACCAAACGATTGATGATCCTTGGGCCTGTCCAGCTATGATTGTTCAACGGCTCAACCAAACGATTGATGATCCTTGGGCCTGTCCAGCTATGATTGTTCAACGGCTCAAACAAATGATTGATGATCCTTGGGCCTGGTCAGCTAGAATGTTCAACGGTTCAACCAAACGATTGATGATCCTTGGGCCTGTCCAGCTATGATTGTTCAACGGCTCAACCAAACGATTGATGATCCTTGGGCCTGTCCAGCTATGATTGTTCAACGGCTCAACCAAACGATTGATGATCCTTGGGCCTGTCCAGCTATGATTGTTCAACGGCTCAACCAAACGATTGATGATCCTTGGGCCTGTCCAGCTATGATTGTTCAATGGCTCAACCAAACGATTAATGATCCTTGGGCCTGTCCAGCTATGATTGTTCAACGGCTCAACCAAACGATTGATGATCCTTGGGCCTGTCCAGCTATGATTGTTCAACGGCTCAACCAAACGATTGATGATCCTTGGGCCTGTCCAGCTATGATTGTTCAACGGCTCAACCAAACGATTGATGATCCTTGGGCCTGTCCAGCTATGATTGTTCAACGGCTCAACCAAACGATTGATGATCCTTGGGCCTGTCCAGCTATGATTGTTCAACGGCTCAACCAAACGATTGATGATCCTTGGGCCTGTCCAGCTATGATTGTTCAACGGCTCAACCAAACGATTGATGATCCTTGGGCCTGTCCAGCTATGATTGTTCAACGGCTCAACCAAACGATTGATGATCCTTGGGCCTGTCCAGCTATGATTGTTCAACGGCTCAACCAAACGATTGATGATCCTTGGGCCTGTCCAGCTATGATTGTTCAACGGCTCAACCAAACGATTGATGATCCTGGGGCCTGTCCAGCTATGATTGTTCAACGGCTCAACCAAACGATTGATGATCCTGGGGCCTGTCCAGCTATGATTGTTCAACGGCTCAACCAAACGATTGATGATCCTTGGGCCTGTCCAGCTATGATTGTTCAACGGCTCAACCAAACGATTGATGATCCTGGGGCCTGTCCAGCTATGATTGTTCAACGGCTCAACCAAACGATTGATTATCCTTGGGCCTGTCCAGCTATGATTGTTCAACGGCTCAACCAAACGATTGATGATCCTTGGGCCTGTCCAGCTATGATTGTTCAACGGCTCAACCAAACGATTGATGATCCTTGGGCCTGTCCAGCTATGATTGTTCAACGGCTCAACCAAACGATTGATGATCCTTGGGCCTGTCCAGCTATGATTGTTCAACGGCTCAACCAAACGATTGATGATCCTGGGGCCTGTCCAGCTATGATTGTTCAACGGCTCAACCAAACGATTGATGATCGTGGGGCCTGTCCAGCTATGATTGTTCAACGGCTCAACCAAACGATTGATGATCCTGGGGCCTGTCCAGCTATGATTGTTCAACGGCTCAACCAAACGATTGATGATCCTGGGGCCTGTCCAGCTATGATTGTTCAACGGCTCAACCAAACGATTGATGATCCTTGGGCCTGTCCAGCTATGATTGTTCAACGGCTCAACCAAACGATTGATGATCCTGGGGCCTGTCCAGCTATGATTGTTCAACGGCTCAACCAAACGATTGATGATCCTTGGGCCTGTCCAGCTATGATTGTTCAACGGCTCAACCAAACGATTGATGATCCTTGGGCCTGTCCAGCTATGATTGTTCAACGGCTCAACCAAACGATTGATGATCCTTGGGCCTGTCCAGCTATGATTGTTCAACGGCTCAACCAAACGATTGATGATCCTTGGGCCTGTCCAGCTATGATTGTTCAACGGCTCAACCAAACGATTGATGATCCTTGGGCCTGTCCAGCTATGATTGTTCAACGGCTCAACCAAACGATTGATGATCCTTGGGCCTGTCCAGCTATGATTGTTCAACGGCTCAACCAAACGATTGATGATCCTTGGGCCTGTCCAGCTATGATTGTTCAACGGCTCAACCAAACGATTGATGATCTTGGGGCCTGTCCAGCTATGATTGTTCAACGGCTCAACCAAACGATTGATGATCCTTGGGCCTGTCCAGCTATGATTGTTCAACGTCTCAACCAAACGATTGATGATCCTGGGGCCTGTCCAGCTATGATTGTTCAACGGCTCAACCAAACGATTGATGATCCTTGGGCCTGTCCAGCTATGATTGTTCAACGGCTCAACCAAACGATTGATGATCCTGGGGCCTGTCTAGCTATGATTGTTCAACGGCTCAACCAAACGATTGATGATCCAGGGGCCTGTCCAGCTATGATTGTTCAACGTCTCAACCCAACGATTGATGATCCTTGGGCCTGGTCAGCTTTGAATGTTCAACGGCTCAACCAAACGATTGATGATCCTTGGGCCTGTCCAGCTATGATTGTTCAACGGCTCAACCAAACGATTGATGATCCTTGGGCCTGTCCAGCTATGATTGTTCAACGGCTCAACCAAACGATTGATGATCCTTGGGCCTGTCCAGCTATGATTGTTCAACGGCTCAACCAAACGATTGATGATCCTGGGGCCTGTCCAGCTATGATTGTTCAACGGCTCAACCAAACGATTGATGATCCTGGGGCCTGTCCAGCTATGATTGTTCAACGTCTCAACCAAACGATTGATGATCCTTGGGCCTGGTCAGCTTTGAATGTTCAACGGCTCAACCAAACGATTGATGATCCTTGGGCCTGTCCAGCTATGATTGTTCAACGGCTCAACCAAACGATTGATGATCCTTGGGCCTGTCCAGCTATGATTGTTCAACGGCTCAACCAAACGATTAGAGGTCGGGGATGGTTAACTTTTATTCAATAGATAAAGCTCTCAAAATTATTCGTAAAATGTTTTGATCAAGTAATTTATATTTCTGTATTATCCGATTAATTTTTTCGATAAATTTGTAAAATTAATCGGAAAAACGACGTTTTTTTCGATAAAAAGCTCAACTCTTACGAATAATACATGTTTTTTAATCATTTTCCGAAAAATTAACCGGTAAATTTCTTTGTTTACATTTTTTTCCCAAAAAAATCAATTTAATCATGGATAATGATTAGCCGTTACCGACCTCTACAAACGATTGATGATCTTTGGGCCTGTCCAGCTATGATTGTTCAACGGCTCAACCAAACGATTGATGATCCTTGGGCCTGGTCAGCTTTGATTGTTCAACGGCTCAACCAAACGATTGATGATCCTTGGGCCTGTCCAGCTATGATTGTTCAACGGTTCCACCAAACTTTTGATGCTCCTTGGGCCTGTCCAGCTAGAAATCATGAAAACCGAGTATAGCATATTTTCTTCAAAGTTAATACATTGCTGATCAAACCCATCAAAAGAAATTACTTCTGCCATTGGAATTCCTAATTGGAAATTTAAAAGAAATTCAAGTTCCCTAAATAATCTTTGATTTATTTATCACTTTGCAAATATTCCGGTTTGAATATCAGATATCGACGATTCTGTATTTATTTTCTGGTTTTTTTTTAGTAGTACATGCATGATACTTACAAGCATTCTTTGATTAAATTTGCTATTTAGAGTAGAACAAATCCAATTACTGCCGCATTAAATTAATTGGCAGTTTCAATAAATATTATTTTTATTTTCTTATCGAAGCGAAATTTGTAAACAGCTATATTAATTTAAATAAATCCGATGTTGCACCCGCTATTTACCCTTTAGGGCGTGGTCATTTTGTTTGAATAGTAATAAGTATTGAAAACTGATACTATGGAGTAACATTTTCTTAGAATCTTAATTTATGCCTTTAAGAAATAAAAGCTAAAATTTTTCTTTTAACAGACTGATTCGCAAATTTCTCACATCTAAACAAACATTTAAAGTAAAGCTATTAGAGGTTCGATTTTAATGCTTTTACTTATACTAGATGGCGCCATTTTAAACATTTGTTGGGAAGGGTATATGTACTCATAAATTTATAATAAAAATTAAGCTTAAAAAGAAACAGGTAAAAATATGTTTCAATGTTTCTAGGATTAATAAACATTTCAAGGTTTGAAACTGCTAGCGCCATCTATGAAGACTTCTGGTATTTAAAAATTGACTTCTAATGGCGTTACCATATTAAAGTATCTTCTTCCCTATCAATTGGTCTAATAGCTTTTAAATGCTCAGAATTTTATATATTTTATTTTAAAGTTGGTAAGAATTCTTTTAAAGAACTTTATTTTAAAAATAAAGGCTCCAGAAAGTTGCCAAACAAATAAAAAACAAAGCTTTTTTGCAGAATTGGCGCGCCCAGAGGAATGCGAAATTGTAACATCTTTCCTTTCGCCATTTCAGGCGATTTCGTCATCGATTTATCTCTCGACTGCATAGGTTTACACTGACATCTACGAGCGTATATTCTCAGTTTTGGGATTATTATTTCAAATTAAAATAAGGCAAATATGGTAAAAAAGGTTGATAATTGTAACCATTTTTATTCTTAATTTTGTTTCTTGGAGTTTAAAATGTCGTGTGTTATTTGCATTTCAGGTGGCAGTCAATTCCGGTGCACAAAACAGCTATTCCTTAATAAAAAATCTTTATTTGTAATTGTGTTTAAAAAAATAACTTCCTTTTATTAAATTTTTCTTCGCAATTCATTTTTTATTTCTTCACTCTTGGCTTAAGAGTAAACTGGTTTTCTAAATTCCCACAAATACAATTTTTATTTATACAATTAATTATTTATCACAATGTGGGGTTTGTTTTTTTCTACCAATCTTCTTCAAAGAAACAAATTTTCAAAATTACCATAAGAATTATATTAAATAAACACTCGACGCTAATATAATAATAATAATAATAACCATAATAATAATAATAATAACAATATTAGAGTGCCACACTTCCAATGGTCTACTAGTTTTCTTTTGCAAATAAAAGTCGTGTTCTTTTGCAAATAAAAGTCGTGTGTTTTGCCATATTCGAGTGACTAAAAATTGTAAAACATTATACTGAAAAATTAGACGTTACTGACGTGCAGTTAAAAACATATTTTTTTGCCACTAAACAATAAGAATTTAAAGCTAATGTGTAACAAGCTTGATAACAGATCAGTTAAGCAAAGTCCTGTAGACGTTTTAACGGGTGTTTAACCTCTCTACAAGCCTGTGTTCTACCTATTAACCTAGCTGCAAAGTCCTAGTAGGATTTCTCCCGATTACGGAATAAGAAATTACCGAGTCACTTTGCATTGGGTAAATTCCTAGAGTTCTAACCGACACAATGCGAGGAAAATATAGAGAAAAAATAATTTAAACTATAATAATTATTTTTTCATTTTTTTGCATAAACATAATAATTTAACTATTTTTTACTCGTACGAATAACGGTTGCCACGGACACTGCGATAATTTATACTGGTTTATTCCACCTTTACGTTGTCATGGTAACAAATATTATAAGGCTCTCAATTGCCTGTTTCCAGGTAACACCGCAGTTCACCGCTTTAGCGAAGAGAAATCCTATTACAGCGCCGTCTACGAAGAATACGGTAAAGTAGTCCGCTAATAGCCTAAACGTTCGGAACTATTTTGTAGAAAGTCAAATTCGTAGAATAAGCGAGTTTCAATATTATCCGACGTCATTTTTACGTCAGATACTAATACAACGTCATCGCGCGCTTTGTCTTTGTCCCGAAAAGTAACGTCCATTCGCGAAATAGTACTTTTTAGAGCCGAATTATTGTTTTTTCTTTATTTGCAGAAAAACCTAATCCCGACATTATGTGTCATTTGAATGTTCTTTTTAAAATAAAATAGTTTTGAAAAATAATTATTTCCGACGTTCAATATTTAAAAGTACAAAAATCGAGGTTTTGGTAGAATCTGAATGTCGAATTTCGTCGTTAGTGAGCTGGTTGAGGTTCGTCGGGCCAGTAGTACATGTACCTTTCCTCGGGCAGCGGCTCATCAGGATAGACTCTTTTCTTGACACGGTAGACTACGGCCACCAACATCCCCGTCACCATCATGGTCACGCAATAAAGCGAAGGGTAGATGATCACGCGCTTCACAATCTGAGAAATAGGAAGAAGAGGGAAATAAATTTCCGTAAAAATTTAAATATTTATAATGTAATTCACGAGAGGAATAATAATACGAATTACGATGAGCAAGAGCGTGCTAGCTTAATGTTACACGTTCAAGGTCTTTTCCAATTGGCAAACATTCAATTCGAATTAAGAACGTCAAACTGGACAGACTTTATGTACGGGTTGATTAAATCCCAATTTTACTACACGAAGGCTCATCATTTTTTAATGTAATTTTTCGCCATTATATAATTCAACCCACTCTACCCGTTTTCTTTACGCGTTTGTATCACGGGGCTTAATCTCTCTATTTTAAACAGGAAATGCGAAATTTTAAACAGTTTCGACCCTGCTTTTCGCCCCCTTTGGCGTTTAACAGAATGCGCTGGTTTTGAAACTTTCGTAAATTTAACGTTCTCAACCACGTGCGCGCTTTTAATTTGAAATAAATTACCTTTATTTAAATTTTTTTTCCGAAGACATTTCGAATTAAATCGGATTTCGTCAGTCTAGAGGACAGATATTCTTAAATATCTCGAATTTTGGATTCGGACCAGTAGTCCTATTTTTGCCTTCGGTATCGAAATGAAGTTTGACGTCGAGACGAAAACCGCTCGCTAGGCGGGTCACATTGAAAGTACGTTTTTATGGGGCCTTGACCAAAAAACTAGTGGGTCAAGTTGGGCTACGAAATTAGTCGGGTCGTTAAGTCCGATTCACTAAATCCTTCGACCGGAACTGGTGGACAACTCCTTTAAATATTTACCAACAGCGAATTAAATCAAGTTCATAAACAAATACGGAGGAGGGAAACGAAAATTCACTGGCGTATCGTGGTCAAGTTCGCTAAATTTAAAATAGTGACAGTAACTATATTATTAATAACAAATTAATTATTATTATTAATTAGTAATTAATAATAATTACGTAGAGATTTCAAAAGCATCCTCGCAGCCAGCGTGTGGCACTGTACGAATGTTCGTCTGCTTCTTAGTAAGTGAGTAACTCAGTATCGCCATCTATGAATACTTGGGAGTAAATAGCAGACGAACACTCTCTACAAGAGCCGCGATGATGATACCGGAGTAAAAACATTTTGAAAAAGCCTTTTGAAAATGTTTTTCCACATATCAAACTCGCAGAATGCAAAATAGTTTCCTAGAAACTCAAAAATGCAAAATGTAAAATACAAGCTCAAAATTCATATTTTGCATTTTTAAAATGCATTTAGAACAACCCTGGTAACTAACGTCAGTTAAGACTGGTGGCAGAAATTCATTGATCCACAAAAATGTTATTTTATACACCCTTTAAAAGTCCAAATCGAAACAAAAAAATGTCGATTTTTAACATTCGTATTATTTAAAAGGTCGTTTAATTAGTCCTAACTCTATGATAGGTGTGCGGCTACACCACCCATCCTTGTCCATGTGCACCCTGACCCCTGGATACAACACTGACGACTTACTTCTTCGTCGAAGGATAAGTTAGCGATGGCTAGAGCCACACCGACATTTTGAATACTAGCTTCTATGGCGACTGTCCTTCTGACAGCGGGGGACCTCTTGCAGATCCAGGACAGTAGGTAGGCGAAAATGAGACCAACGGGTGGCAGGAGGATGACCGCGGCGTACAGTTGCCAGGGCGCCGTGACGTAAATGTCCGGTTTGTCCACTACGTGCAACGACAAGACGAACGCGATCAGGACCAGCCCCAGACACGAGCCAATCTGAGGATTCAAAGGAATTGCGTTACTCAAACTTGTCTCGTTGGATGGCCTTGTCGCGGCGGCACTTACTTTGGTGGCCATGGGGGCCAATTTGGGCCATTTGCTTCTGAAGAGGAAACCGAGAGTGGCCGGCGGGATGGTCAAGGCCAGGGACAGCGAGATCATTCCGTAGGGGATGATGACTTCCCCCGTGTCGACGAAATGTCCGTACAGCCACAAGTTTCCGGGCATGGCGAAGAGAGCGGCCACGCAAGATATGGTCGTCATGGCGACGCTGCAACGAAAATTACGAATTAGTTTCAATGGATTTTTTAGCACCAATTTTCAATTGAAATATTCAAAGGATTTCAATATCCCTTTAATACCAAATTTGCTAGTATAAATAATCACAATCTTAATCACTAGAACAATTAATATTGAATTTCCCACCATCTTAATCACAATCAGAAATAATATTTGATTATTCAAAATCTTAATCATAAGGACAAATAATATTTAATTGCTCAAAATATTAATCATAAGGACAAATAATATTTATACGCTCAAACTCCATATCACTAGGAAAAATAATATTTAAGTGTTCAAAATCTTAATCACTAGTATAGATATTTAATTGTTCAAAATCTTAATCACTTGTATAAATAGTATTTAATTGTTCAAAATCTTAATCACTTGTATAAATAATATTTAATTGTTCAAAATCTTAATTTAATTAATTTAATTTTAATAATAATAATAATCAGCTAGGCTAATACCCAAGGCACCACCTTAGGCCTAAGTCATCAAGTGACTTTTGAAGCCATTAATTCAGGTGGCCGGGTTACAATGCGTAGGAGGGTGGTGGCAATCACTTGTATAAATAGTATTTAATTGTTCAAAATCTTAATCACTTGTATAAATAGTATTTAATTGTTCAAAATCTTAATCACTTGTATAAATAGTATTTAATTGTTCAATATTTTAATCACTAGTATAAATAATATTTCATTGTTCAAAATCTTAATCACTAGTATAAATAAAACTTAATTTAGTTCAAGCAAAAGAGGTCATATTTCTGGAAATCAGTCAACATTCTTTTAATTGAAATGCTAGCTCGACGAATGACTCCCAAATTAATGATAATTGAAATATCAAATTAGGTTCAGCTGTAAAGCATTATTAAGTGTCAATTGGACACGCCCCGAATGCCCTATTAAATATTCTTTATTTGGTGATGATGAAATCAAAACGACAAAAATTAATGTGTAAATAAAAAACCATTGATATTCACGGTTAATTTGATCCGAAATTTATTTCTGATTGAGGTATTTTTGAGGTTGATTTGACGTGCGAGATATAAAAATTGGCGGATACGTCGTCTAACAATTGTGAGTGTATGATTTCGGGAGCCCTTGACTGGTCAAGCGCGAACCCTTGCCGACAATTTAATTACACCAATTAAAACGCAGTTACCTAATCAAAAACGGGTGACAGTTACGCTATTATATCATGAGATTTATGAAATCAACAATTTTTCATTTTCTGAGGGCTTTGTTGATGTTTTTGTAAATATGGATTTTTTTATATTTTCATTCGTTAATGATATCAGAAGTATTTACAATATATCTTACGAGAAAAGTATCCATTCTTCTATCCTGCCAATCTTATTTACTCTAAACTTCTACCTTTTTAAGATACGCTTCCGAAGTAGTGGCAGCTAAATTCAGAATACAGTAAATTTAATTAAATTTAAATAACTTTTACTTGAAAAAAAAAAGGTTTTTATTTAAGCATATACCCCCAGTGAAATTGTAACATTTTAAATCGTTAGGATATATATGCGAGAATTATCTCGAACTTGCGTAGTCTCATGGATCATTTTAATGGCGAAGAAGGATAACATATTGATCAGGAAATGGCTTTGACATCAAATCAAAGCGATCATTTCGGTAAAACGTCGTGGCTTTACCAGAATTTATCTCGTTCGAAAGTGGCTGGAAAATATGTCATTTTGAGATTATAGCGAGCCGTATCTTGAGAATGTGGAAATAATTTAAATTTAGTCCAGATCCCTGATTCAATTTAAATGTCATCAAGGTAGATTCCGATCAGCGGGAGTTGTGGTCGATTCCCGAGGGGAAAAAAACTATTTCATAAACCTTGAATCTTTGGGATGGAAGATAGATTTTAAGGTCTCATACCGAGACTTGTTATTTGTGCAATTGAGACTACAGTCGTCACGTTTGTGACATTCAAGGATCTTGTATCGAGAAGACAAAAAATTAGAACTCTCGATAATTTTATCAATTTTTAACGACTTTTACGTTTTCCCAAACTGTCGCGTTTCTTTTTTCAACGAAATTCTCAAAATTAATGTTCCGTTTGGCAAAAGTTGAACTCGATGAGTGTCCTTAAATACATTCATTTACACCTGTCAAATTCAAATTGGGCTATTAACATTACCCCGCCCATTCTGTGATAAAGTCCTTAATCTTAATTTATTCTGAAATAAATTTGAAAAAAATATTTTAATTAAATTTAAAGGTTCTTAAACACGTAGTTTATAAATTTTATTTGTGCACGTTGTAAATAAGGGCTGGAATGATCGATAACGGAAAATTTGTCACCACTTGGAAAATTAACTGGTTATCTTGGGCATTTTTCGAAATCTAAAGTTTTTTCCCTTCAATTCGAAGGTTACATTTTACGACAATTACGTAAAATTTAATTTGTTTTAAGATGCTTTTGCTTCGTAAATCTCCTTAATTTCGCTGGTATCAATTAATTTTATTTTAACTATTATTCAATTAACATATAAATATATTTCATTAAATTGATTTTAGTAATTTTTCATATAATTTATTTAATTTATTTATTTAACATATATTTAAGAATATAGCCCAGTTCACACTATACAATTAATTGGGACACTTAATATCTTACTAATTGTAAGCAAGAAAATTGTATAGTGTGAATAGAAAAAATGGGAACAATTGTTGCAATTTTTCTGTTCACACTTTACAATTTTCACGCTTACAATTAGTTGGATACAATAAAGTGGCCCAATTAATTGTATAGTGTTGAACTGGACTTATCTCTATCAAGAAGAAATTTGTATCTTACGACTATAAGTAGAATATTCTTAGATTTTTATTTTAAAATAAATAAAATCTTAAAAATAATCTTAATCTAAACGATATGACTTTATTAGTATAAATTAATCTTTAATTTTATTCAATGGTGCATTTGGAGTTGTAAGTTTGTGAAAACAAGATTGTAAATAGCTTTTGTTCAGCCTAAACACACAGAGAGAGAGAGAGAGAGAGAGAGAGAGAGAGAGAGAGAGAGAGAGAGACACAGCAGAAAAGGCGGTGGGCGTGGTTTTCTTTAAGGGAATCATCCTCTAGAGCTAAAATGAATTGCAATATCTTACCTAAGAGAGATATCTCCATCGGCGAAGTAGGCGAAGACGTTCGAAATGGTCCCTCCCGGACAGCAGGAGATGAGTAAGACCCCCGTCCCGAACGCCCCTTGAATGTCGAAGATTTTGATGATACAGAAGGCCGAAAATGGCATGAGGACGAATTGGCAGACCATTCCGATCGCCACTCCAACCGGCTTCAATAAATGCTTTTTCAACTGCAGAAGAAACAAATTACATCAAAATTATTTACACTCATATAAATAATCACTTCCAACATAACTAACACAATAAAAATAAGTATGACAAATTGTCACGTTAGATGGCGCTTTGTTATATAGCGCCCCCTGTACTATCTGAAATGTATTGAATTTAATAATAAACCTGACACTCTTCCCTTGGCACTCGTTGTTGTTTCACAAATTATCATCGAACAGATTTTCAGAGCTATGCTACTACCAAAGAGGATAAAATACTTATTAGTTTGAATGCAAGTTGAGGTCGGAGCTGGAAAAGAATGTCAGTGTCCAAAAAACGTTTGGTCAGAAAATTAGAATTTAAACAATAGGTAGTATCCTACTTATATCCACTATGTTACTTATGTAAATACTCAAGCGTGGCATGAAAAGGTGTTATATAACAAGGCTTATATTCCAAAACGAAAGTTCTTGGCAATGTCAAATCTATTTCAAACTATCAAACAAATTGAATTTTATAAAAACAATTTTATCTGTAATTTCTCTTCGTCAACCATTTTTACGTAACTAGATTTGACTTAAGATGTACTGCGACTTTTAAATCAAAGCAATTTATTAAATAACCCAAATGTTCAACCTGCCTCTTAAAAATTTCCGTTATTAATGATGATAAAAATAAAGCCTTGTTAACGTTTATTAATTAACTCCGGATATCATTTATTAGCAGCGCAATCGTGATACGAAAAACACATTGGTGAAAATCCAATAACAAAACCTTATAGGTACCTTAAATAAAAAAATATTACGTGAAACTGGTTCTGCCTACAGCTAAATCTGGGTTAATTTGATAAGTCGGATAAATAAACTGGATTCCATTCGAAGTTGAATAAAAATAAATTGGAAACTGCAAATTTCCGCTAATTTTTGACGTACGGTGTGGGATGATTTCAATGATAACGAAAGCTTTAATAACCTTCGCGTAATTTATAGATAAAATTATAATTTTTGACTAAGCCGTTTTCAAAAAAATGTGAGCTTATAAATTTTCGGCTGAGAATTTAGGTCTGATTCCACGGTTGGAATAGAATGATGAATTTGGGGTGTACAGTTTAGAGGTCCGTCGACTGAGCCATTCCAAGCGGCTCATTCGTTGCCTGATTTCGTAACAATTTAGTTTCATTTGGGTCTAGATAAAGTGGCAAAGAGGTAGATTAACCTTGGTGGGGGATCTGTAGGTCACGGAGTATACCACGACCCTGTGCCCGATCAAAAACTCGAACCAAAGAAGATTTATTAATAAAACGCAGAAGCGAGCAGTGGCGTCGCTAGGGTGTTTTAGGCGGCGCTTGAGCCACCTGAAAAATTTCTGAAGCGCCACCTAAAAATTCCGAAAAGCGCCTCCTAAAATTCAGAATTTTTCCAATTCACTTGGTGAAAAGTTTCTTCAAACTTAAAGATGGGCATCAAAATTTCATTTTTCCAAGTCGGTCTCAATGTTTCAACTTTACAAACCTTTTTGGGAGCCCCCCCCTCCCCCATATCACTCAATGAGACGCCCCTTTATGGCTTAAGCGCCACCAGTTTTGAAATCCTGGTGACGCCACTGGAAGCGAGTATTATATCTCTCTATACTGCTTTCAGACGTGTAGGTGG